>NC_090647.1:381231361-381366361 GCF_040937935.1 Hyperolius riggenbachi | reverse complement strand
TTTCCACATTTTGTCACATTTCTGCTACAAACATGAATCAATTTTATTGGAATTTCACATGAGAGACCAATACAAAGTGGTGTACACGTGAGAAGTGGAATGAAAATCATACAGGATTCCAAACATTTTTTACAAATAAATAACTGCAAAGTGGGGTGTGCGTAATTATTCAGCCCCTTTGGTCTGAGTGCAGTCAGTTGCCATAGACATTGCCTGATGAGTGCTAATGACTAAATAGAGTGCACCTGTGTGTAATCTAATGTCACTACAAATACAGCTGCTCTGTGACGGCCTCAGAGGTTGTTTAAGAGAATATTGGGAGTAACAACACCCTGAAGTCCGAAGAACACACCAGACAGGTTAGGGATAACGTTATTGAGAAATTTAAAGCAGGCTTAGGCTACAAAAAGATTTCCAAACCAGTGCTGGGCCGAAATTACGCATGAGCGTAATTACGCATCGTAATTCAATGTAAAGTTACGCGTAAGCGCTACGCGTAAATTACGGTCTTACGTGTAATTATTTACGCGTAAGCAGTAAAGTGGTATCGTAATTACACTGTCTACCGTAATTGCTAGGCATGCGTAATTTTACGAACACTTACGCGTAATTTTACGCGTAATTACTAACGTAAAAACTCACCTTTTCTAAGAGTAGCCAATCAGTCAACATCCTAAGCAACCAATAGTACCTTCTCCCGCCCTTCAGTATAAGCGTACAATTTGATGCATACGAATGATATGTACGCAATAACTGTCATATTGACGGCTATTGCCTACATATCGTCCGTGTGCGTCAAAAAATACGCATTAATGGGTATTACGGCACTACGCGTAACATCGTAGTGTAAGCGCCTACATCACGGTATCCTTACGCGTAACTGCGTAAGTTTACGCGTAATTACAGTGATGTACAGTAGATAATTTCCTACGCCGTAACCGTAATTGCGTAATGCGTAATAGAGTAAAATTACGCGTAATAATCCGTAAGCGTAGATTTTTCCATTACGACCAGCACTGTTCCAAACCCTTGAACATCCCATGGAGCACTGTTCAAGTGATCATTCAGAAATGGAAGGCGTATGGCACAACTGCACAACCTACCAAGACAAGGCTGTCCACCTAAACTCACAGGCCAAACAAGAAGAGCGCTGATCAGAAATGAAATCAAGAGGCCCATGGTGACTCTGGATGAGCTGCAGAGATGTACAGCTCAGGTGGGGGAATCTGTCCATAGGACAACTATTAGTCGTGCACTGCACAAAGTTGGCCTTTATGGAGGAGTGGCAAGAAGAAAGCCATTGTTAACCGAAAAGCATAAGAAGTCCCATTTGCAGTTTGCCACAAGCCATTTAGGGGACACAGCAAAAACCTCAAAGAAGGTGCTCTGGTCAGATGAGACCAAAATTGAACTTTTTGGCCAAAATGCAAAACGCTATGTGTGGCGGAAAACTAACACTGCACATCACTCAGAATGCACCATCTCCACTGTCAAATATGGTGGTGGCAGCATCATGCTCTGGGGATACTTCTCTTCAGCAGGGACAGGGAAGCTGGTCAGATTTGATGGGAAGATGGACGAAGCCAAATACAGGGCAATCTTGGAAGAAAACCTCTTGGAGTCTGCAAAAGACTAGAGACTGGGGTGGAGGTTCACCTTCCAGCAGGACAACGACCCTAAACATAAAGCCAGGGCAACAATGAAATGGTTTAAAACAAAACATATCCATGTGTTAGAATGGCCCAACCAAAGTCCAGATCTTAAATCCAATCGAGAATCTGTGGCAAGATGCGAAAACTGCTGTTCACAAATGCTGTCCATCTAATCTGACTGAGCTGGATCTGTTTTGCAAAGAAGAATGGGCAAGGATTTCAGTCTCTAGATGTGCAAAGCTGGTAGAGACATACCCTAAAAGACTGGCAGCTGTAATTGCAGCAAAAGGTGGTTCTACAAAGTATTGACTCAGGGGGCTGAATAATTATGCACACCCCAGTTTGCAGTTATTTATTTGCAGGGCCGGATTTGTACTTTTCAGTGCCCTAGGCACCACTTTCTGCAACCGTCCCTCCCAAGTCTAAATAGAGCTTGCACATGTGAAATTTTAAACAGGCTGGAGTATTCAGTAAAAGGCCAGCACCCACTATGCGATTTTTTTTCAGCGACTTTTCCAATGATCTGCGATTTTTTTGATCAATAAGTGACCGTTTCCACATTCTTGCGACACGGGTATAAGAGCGTGATTACACAAACAGCATTTGATAATGCATGATGATAATGACCATCCTGAAGGATCAGATGTTTAAGATCCCCAAGGACTTCCACACAAAGTACCACAATTGTTTGACCTCATGTTTGCACCCATCGCGTGTTCCCACAGGTAGGACGATGAATCATGGAAACTGGTTTGTCAGGAGACATTGCTGTGAGGTTCCCAGTATTCGGCTTAAAGGGGAACTGAGGAGAGAGGTATATGGAGGCTGCCATGTTTATTTCCTTTTAAGCAGTACCAGTTGCCTGGTAGCCCTGCTGATCCTCTGCCTCTAATACTATTAGCCATAGCCCCTGAACAAGCATGCAGCAGAACAGGTGTTTCAGACTTTACATTTCCCCCAACATACATATAATCTGGCAGCAGTTCCCCAAAATACACTTAATCTGACAGCAGTGGTTCCCCAAAAACCGGTAGCCAGGTCTATAGGTGTCCCCAGAATCGGTGGCCAGTGGTATAGGTGTCCCCAGAACAGGTGGCCAGGGGTAGAGATGTTCCCAGAACAGGTAGCCAGGGGTAGAGATGTCCCCAGAACAGGTAGCCAGGGGTAGAGATGTCCCCAGAAAGGTAGCCAGGGGTAGATATGTCCCCAGAACAGGTTGCCAGGGGTAGAGATGTCCCCAGAACAGATTGCCAGGGGTAGAGATGACCCCAGAACAGGTAGCCAGGGGTAGAGATGTCCCCAGAACAGGTAGCCAGGGGTGGAGATGTCCCCAGAACAGGTAGCCAGGGGTAGAGATGTCCCCAGAACAGGTTCCCAGGGGTAGAGATGTCCCCAGAACAGATTGCCAGGGGTAGAGATGTCCCCAGAACAGGTAGCCAGGAGTAGAGATGTCCCCAGAACAGGTAGCCAGGTGCCCCCCCCCCCCCCAGCAGGAGGGGAGCAGCGCAGAGAAGATGGAGCGATTGTGGGCACAATGGTGGGTGTCACCCCCTCCTTCCCTCACCTTAGGGCTCCCCCTCCCTCGCCCCCTCCAGAACTAAGTCTTGTGCAGCGGCTGGCAGCCGGCGGAACTTACCTCCATCTCGTTGCAGGCGCGGGATGGTCTCTCTGCATTTGCTGCTAGTCTGGTCTGGTCTAGACCAGAGCAGCCGCACCAGAACTTCCGGCACTTGGAACGAAAGGTAAGTTCTGCCCGCCGCCACACAAGACTTAGCTCTGGAGGGGAGAGCGAGGGAGGGAGAGCCCTAAGGTGAGGGAAGGGGGGAGACATCCCCCCTTCCCCACAGCTCTCCCTCTTCTCTGCGCTGCTCTCCTCCTGCTCACAGGGCGGTGCTGAATTCCTTACGGAATTCACGGGCAGCTAAATTTGTAACAAAATTTTCAGTATGCCCGTAAATTTACGAGCGGTTGGCAACACTGGCCAGGTCGGCCTCTACTGCGCCTGCATGAGCGCCGCTGTCAATGATGCTCACATGGTCTGGAGTGTTCTGCACAGAACACGCCAGACCATATGAGGATGATTGACAGTGGTGCTCCCGCAGTAAAGGCTAACCTGGAAAGGTTGGCCTCTAAAACGGAGGGGGTCCAAGGACACCGGAGCTGCGGCGAGGAACATAGCGGTATGTAGTTCTCAGTTCTCATTTGATTTAGCTGCTCGGATGCTCCATTCGGGCACACTCCCTCCTAGTGCATCCACCGTCATCCTAAACCTCCTCCCCCCCCCCAGGAATATCAGTGTGATCCCGGTAAAAAGGGACAGTATTAGTGTGACCCCGGTAAAAAGGGTATTAGGGCACACTAAGGGACTAAAAGGAACAGTATTAGGGCACACTAAGGGACTATAAGGAACAGTATTAGGGCACACTAAGGGACTGTAAGGAACAGTATTAGGGCACACTGAGGAGGGTGCAGGCTAAATGATTCCAGGCGACAAGCAAGTTACTGTGAAGCTGTATTTCAGTTAACCCCTCCCCCCCAATAGTCCTCGCTGTCTCACCACTTCTCTCGAGGGACGGAGTCGTCCTCTTGATGTGCAGTGCGCACATTTACACCAGACTCGAGTCCGTGGATGGGCTACCTGAGGAGGCGTGCCAGAAGACAAGAGGGGAGGGGATTGTAGCCCATGAGACAGAAAGGCTGCTGGGCTACCGAAGCGGTAGTAAACTGAGGAGTGGGATTAACTCACGGGGAAACGCCCGCCCCAGATTAGGTTGGTTAATCAGCCATGCACTGAGCCAGTTTACTTTTCCACAGACACACCCAAAACAATTACAGATTTCACGGACACATAAATTTAACAATATATTTACTGACAAGGGTTGGCAACACTGGCGTATATATGAAAATGTCCCTGCACAGACAGGTTATTATGGAACAGTTCCTCTCCTGTCAGCTGCAATACCGCCCCAGCTCAAGCCCCGCCCTAGTCTCAGGCCTACTCGGCCTGCCCACAAATACGGCCCTGTTTATTTGTAAAAAATGTTTGAAATCATGTATGATTTTTATTCCACTTCTCACGTGTACACTACTTGCTAGTTATGTTCTGATGTTGTTGTTGTTGTTCTTGCACTATGCTCTATGCCAAGGTGTACCACAAATAATTCCGGGTGCGGCAACCACTGTACTTGGCGAAATAAATTGATTCTGATTCTGATTCTGACTTTGTATTGGTCTTTCATGTGGAATTCCAATAAAATTGATTCATGTTTGTGGCAGTAATGCAACAAAATGTGGAAAACTTCAAGGGGGCTGAATACTTTTGCAAGCCACTGTATGTTCTACCAATACCACAAATATATCCCCTTAACCCATTGCCAGTACCACCAGCACCACTAACAGGATATTGAAGAGGGGGCTGCCTTCTATAACATATATCACTCTATCTTATTGTTATTGTCGTACCATTCTTGCCTGCTGTGATAGTATTACCTTTTTTAATGATTTAAAGTGGATCCGAGATGAACTTTTACTCATTGCATAATTGTGTTCCTTACATATAGTTTATAGGGCATTCCTCAAGCCAAATACTTGTTTTGTTTTGTTTTAATACCCTAATTTCCTATAAACTAAATAAACCACACCCACAGCTTCTCCAGAGTGCCTTGGCGCTTGCAAGGGATTGTGGGATTTCAGTCTGGGCAGGTGAAAAAGGTGTTACTAGCTATAGATTTCAGAGGCAGAGTTTTCACAATCTGAGAGCTGCAATGCAGATACAGATCAGTTGCCTGTGTAATGGAGGAGATAAGAGTGGAGTTTTCACAGAATATGCAGATTAGCATGCCTAGATACAGATAAGCTTGCCTGTGTGTGTGATTGTGTAATAGTGACAAGCAGAAAACATGTCTGCTCCCATTGTATCACAGGAAAAAATATTAATATACTGTTGAAGCTGTTTGAAGATAGATTTGCTGTGTAAACTATCTAAACTTTAGATAAAATATATAGACAAGTCACTTGTTATATTTAGTTTTTCATCTCGGATCCGCTTTAACTGCAACCATAGCTTTGCCTAGACAGTACCAGCCCCTAGTTCTTTCCAACATTTGACAACCTTTCCATTCACTAACGGCGGTTTTAGCAAGGCTCCGGCGGTGTAAATTAGACACTAGAGGTCCAGCTGCCTCCCGGTCTTCGCTGTCTCCTCTGTATACCACCTTCCTCTGCTTCCTGGTTTAGTGTGAGCGGGAATTACAGAGGAGACAGTGTAGACCAGAAGGCAGCTGGACCTCTATCTTCTGCTTTACCCCGCCGGAACCTTGCTGTAACCACCGCTCTCCCGCCGCTTGTAGTAGGAGGGGAGGACACCCAGGTGAGACAGGGAGCATAGGAGTCGGGCCCCCACTGAGCTACCCAACTACCCACCCAGCTACCTAACTGCCTACCCTCCCACCCGGCTACCTAACTGCCCACCCGGCTACCTATCTACCCACCCAGCTACCTAACTGCCTACCCTCCCACCTGGCTACCTAACTGCCCACCCGGCTACCTATCTACCCACCCAGCTACCTAACTGCCTACCCTCCCACCTGGCTATCTAACTGCTTACCTGGCTACCTAACTGCCCACCCAGCTACCTAACTGCCTACCCTCCCACCCGGCTACCGAACTGCCCACCCGGCTACCTATCTACCCACCCGGCTACCTATCTGCCTACCCTCGAACCCGGCTACCTAACTGCCCACCCGGCTACCTATCTACCCACTGGCTACCTATCTGCCTACCCTCGAACCCGGCTACCTAACTGCCCACCCGGCTACCTATCTACCCACCCAGCTACCTATCTGCCTACCCTCCCACCCGGCTACCTATCTACCCACCCGGCTACCTATCTGCCCACCCAGGGGCACCCGGCTACCGATCTACCTAACTGCCCACCCGGCTACCTATCTACCCACCCAGGGGCACCTATCTGCCTACTCTCCCACCCGACTACCTAACTGCCTACCCGGCTGCCTAACTGCCCACCCAGCTACCTAACTGCCTACCCTCCCACCGGCTACCTAACTGCCCACCCAGCTACCTATCTGCCCACCCTCCCACCCGGCTACTTAACTGCCCACCCGGCTACTTAACTGCCCACCCGGCTACCTAACTGCCCACCCGGCTACCTAACTGCCTACCCCCCCACCCGGCTACCTAACTGCCCACCCAGCTACCTATCTGCCTACCCTGCCTACCTGGCCATGGGCGTCCCTACATATGGCAAAATGGGACTTGCGCACTCCCCTGGCTAGCTGCTGCCCCCCCCCCTAGCCACCCGAACACAGAAGTGGCCGGCCCGCCTGCCCTGGGGTGGCAACGGAGAGAGAAGAGAACACAGCGGAGCTGCCTGCCGCAACACTAAATTCTAAGGGGGGGAGAGAGAGAGTGGGAACCCCAAGGTGGGGGAAGTGGGGGGGGGAAACGTCCTCTCTTCCCCACCGCTTCTCTTCTCTCTCCGCTGCCACTGGGGACACCTATAGATCTGGCTATCTAAACTGGGGACGCCTATAGACCTGGCTATCTATACTGGGGGGCACCTGTCACTACCTGAACTGGGGGGCACCTGTCACTACCTAAACTGAGGTGCACCTGTCACTGCATAAACTGAGGGGCACCTGTCACTGCATAAACTGAGGGGCACCTGTCACTGCATAAACTAGGGGCTCCTGTCACTACATACACTGGGGGGGGGGGTCCCTGTCACTTCCTGAACTGGAGGGCACTTGTCACTGCATACACTGGGGGCTCCTGTCATACCTAAACTGGGGGTACCAGTCACTAACTAAACTGGGGGGCACCTGTCACTACCTGAACTGGGGGGCCCTGTCACTACCTAAACTAGGGGCTTCTGTCACTACATACACTGGGGGGTCCCTTTCACTTCCTGAACCAGCATCACCGCCAGCCAGGTCACAGCATCACCGCCTCACCACCAGCCAGCCTGGCCACAGCATCACCGCCAGCCTTTCAGCCCACACATCATCCCCAATCCAGCCAAAAACATTATTGCCAGGCATAGCAGCCAGTAGAGGAGAATTCAGAAGCCAGGTGAGAGGTGTCTACCATATTAAGGGGGCATTCTGCCCATTTAGGTACATCCTATTTACCATATTAAGGGGGCATTCTACCTACCTTCCCACCCGGCTACCTACCTATCTACCCACCCACCCACCCAGCTACCTACCTACCCACCCACCTACCTACCTACCCACCCACCAGGCTACCTACCTACCCACCCACCAGGCTACCTACCCACCCACCCATGGGAGCTGCGTGCCGGACGGAGGCTGGGTCATGTATTTTCTGGGCAAATCTGCCGACATGATTGCATGTATTTTCTGGGTTAATCTGCCGACATGATTGTACATATTTTCTGGTCAAATCTGCCACATGATTGCACGTATTTTCTGTTCAAATCTGCCGACATGATTGAACGCGTTTTCTGGTCAAATCTGCCACATGATTGTACGTGTTTTTTGGTCAAATCTGCCGACATGATTGAATGTATTTTCTGGTCAAATCTGCCGACATAGTCACAGGGGTATGGGGGGGGGGGGGGGAATAAAGGACCAATTCATCCATTAATCCCTAAGACACCCAGGTTACTTAGACCTTGACCAAACACTATTGTTATGAACAATTGAAACCGTGACAGGTCAACAGTGAGAAAGGGTTAATTTATTGTTCCAAATTAGGTGACCAGCAAAGCATTAAAAGTGTGTACCAAGACACATCTATTAAAATCAACAGCGCTGTTGCACACAACTGTCACACATCTCACCGCATCCGGGTAACCACAGCCTCACTCAAGCAAGAGGGCCTATCAAAAAATTGTCCATCCCTAAATAAAACTGCACAAAGGACCTTTAAGGCAGAGTCCAGATAGCCCAACAGTGAAGCAACAGCAATAGCAGCAAGATTCCTGCACAACAAAGCAGGTTAGTCCAGCAAGCATATATTGTGTTAGATGTATGTTGGCAACCTTGGATACTTACGCCACCCAAATATGTGCACTCAAAGATAGGATGGCTGCATCTGGGGGGGGGGCCCGCATGTCCTCGGTAAACAGCCTGCCGCTCCAGTCTCCTGAAAAGGGCATGTGGCGTGGGATCCGCCCGGACACTTGCGCTTGGCGTATTGTAATCCTACACGCTGACTCCACAATCTGCCGCTCACTGTCTCACACACTGTGAGTCGTCTCACACACTGTGAGTCGCTTGACTTTGCCCTCCGTTGGAGGTATATAGTGCAGTGTGTTTGACACGGCCGGCTGTGTATGCTAGGCTGGTATATACTCTTTGGCTCGTTTTTATGGGGGTTTATGGGGGGTTTTGTAAGCAGACATTAATACATTTTGAAGTGTTAATTGAGACTTAGTGAGACAATTTTTTGTCGTCGGAGGTATTCGGCAGGCGGACTTACGCCATTAACAGTACATCACCAGTCCCGGTAAACGGACCCTCACCTCCATGAGACATATCACAGTTCACCAGAGGAGGGCTGGGACACCCGGATCGGCGGTGCGTTCCAGTACTGGCCTACTAGTTTCGACCGTCACGTCCGGTCTTCATCAGGGCGTGGCTTGTGCTCGGTGGGCCAATCCTTAAAGAGGAGCTGTTAGGTATAGGGTCTCAGAGAAAATAAACACATATATCAGTAGCTAAAGATTGGCTGTACTTACATTACATATGCATTTCACTGTCCACGTTTGGATTTCACAGAATTTGTATATAGTATATGCAGAGAATGATGCTCCTGACAGCTCATGGCAGGTTCCATGTTTGTGAAGCCAAATGTGTCGTCATGTCCTGCCTGCTTCTGATCACAGAACAGCTCATACTGAATAACACTAGTTTGCAGTGAATATTAATGAGCCATGTGGCTAGGAACAATAGCGGACTCCTGCAGTGTACGCTGCCCCGAGATTTATCTGTGCTGTGGCTGGACTGAGTTTTAGAAGCTGCTGAAACTTGATCCCGTCTTCTCCTTAGCAGCCGAGGGGAGGGCCCCAGAATGCTTTGCAGTATGTTATGCGGCTTGCGTCCTGCTTAGGTCTAAGCATTGCTGATAAGCATACATCAAAGGTAAGAGAGATCTTTATCTTCAGTAATGTCTTTTTGGCTTCCTTCTAAACTGTTTAACACAGGAGACTAGAGGTTTAAATTAGCTTCTGCAGCCTGACAGTTACTCTTTAACAAGGCTCTCTCGCCTCCACCTCCTGCAAGCTGATTGGTAGGTGATAGTATGACCGTCTTCAATAGACTCCCTGGCTAGAACACCCCCTAGTGACCTGAAACCCAGGTGCCGTCATTTTTAAAGTATTGGAGATTATTATAATAGTTGACATAGATATACACACTAAAAATAAAAATACAATTATATACCACTTGGGCTCAGAACATGGCTAGGTCACTCAACACTCACCACATATATCCATCTTAGATCTAAAGCGCTAATAGTTTATTAACTGCCAAACAGAACAGCCATTAATTAATCTGCCGACATAATTGAACGTATTTTCTGGGCAAATCTGCTCGCATTATGTGTATTTTCTTGAGAAAACCTGCACAATTATGTGAATTTTCTGGGGAAAGGGTCACCAAAATTTGGGCCCACTGTCTTTGCGTTGCACTTTTAAAGGGAACCTGGGGTAAGAATACTATTGAGGCTGCCATATTTATCTCCTTTTAAGCAATACCAGTTGCCTGGCTGCCGTGCTGCCGTGCTGGTCCTCTGCCTCTTATTCTTTCAACCATAGACCCTGAACAAGCATGCAGCAGGTCAGGGGTTTCTGACAATATTGTCAGAACTGAAAAGATTAGCTGCATGCTTGTTTCTGGTGTAATTCAGTTCATTACTGCAGCCAAATAGATCAGCAGGGCTGCCAGGCAACTAGTATTGTTTAAAAGGAAATAAATATGGCAGCCTCCATATCACTCTCACTCCGGGTTCACTTTAAATTACAGTTAGCTCCGCCCTCATCCGGTCATAGCCATGCCCATTTTTTGACGCGATGCACGATGTGCGCCGCGGGTCATGGGGGCCCGCAATTGGGATTTTGCACAAGGGCCCGCTGCTGGCTGTGTCCGCCACTGGGCTGCAGTACATGTATGTTACACATGGAAGAGGGGGCTGCACGTGGAATGGGGCTCTGGTGCACATGGAAGGGGTGCCATAACATACTTTGCCTAGAGGCATAAAAAGAATAAATATGGCCTTGTAAGTATAGCCTATACCTGGATACTTGTGCGTGGAGGCTAAATTAGACTTAAATATGTTTTATATTGACTATTTTAAAGGGAACCTAAATTAAAAAGGATATGGATTTTTCCTTTTAAAATAATACCAGTTGCCTGACTCTCCTGCTGATCCTGGGTCTCTAATACTTTTAGCCACAGCCCTTCAACAAACATGCAGATCAGGTGCTCTGACTCATATCAGACTGGATTAGCCACATGCTTGTTTCAGGTGTGTGATTCAGCCACTAGTGCAGCCAAAGAGATCAGCAGGACTGACAAGCAACTGGTATTGTTTAAAAGGAAACATTCATATCCCTCCCAGTTAAAGTTCCCTTTAAGGTTAGCTACTGTATTTTTCAGAATATATGACGCTCCGGACTATAAGACGCACCTAGGTTTAGAGGGCGAAAACCAAGGAGAAAAAAAAATATACTAAACCTGGTGCGTTCATGGTTCAGGAGCATTTTACAGATGCTCTTCCCCCAATTATTGTGTCCCCGTTGTACCTCTTGTGCCCTCCTGTGTCCCCCATGTGCTCTACTGTGTCTCTATGTATCCTCCTGTGTCCCTTAAGTGTCTTCTGTACCACTTTTGTCCTTCGCCATACCCTAGTTAGCCAAACTGTGTCCTTGTCTGCCCTCCTGTGTCTTCCTCTGTCACCCTTTGGGCCCTGTTTGCCCCCCTCTCTGCCCTCCTGTGTCTTCCTCTATCACCATTTGGGCCCCATTTGTTCCCATCTCTGCCCTCCTTTGTCTTCCTCTGTCCTTCTGTGTCCCCTCCACTGCCTGCTTATAATTATGTGCAGTGGCATCGCATCTCACCTCATCCATTGCCTCTAGCAGCAATCACAGACATCTACCGCATGGCTCTCCTAGTGCCAGCTTCTGCTGATCGCGTCATCAGTAGAGCCCAGCATTAGAGGAGCAGTGTGGGAGAGGAGGTCTGCGATCACTGCTGGAGCCGATTGATAAGGTAAGAAGTGCTGTAGCTACACATAACTATACATGGGCAGTGGAGCGGACACAAGGAGGAGCAGAAGAGGATACAGGGGACATTGCAGGGAGTTCCTGACATTGCGGCAGGTCAGTGGTTCGCATCGGGTGGTGTTCGTAAGTCGGGGACTCCCTGTCTTTGGAATATAAGAAGCAAGGACTTTCTCTCCCCATTTTTGGGGCAGAAAAAAGTGTGTCTTCTATTTTGAAAAATATGGTACTTCATATATGCTTTTAACTTTCTTTATAGTTATATGATATTTGTGTTGCATGTATTATTGATCTTTGCATTACAATTCTATAAAAATGTATTGATTGTTTCGAATTGTGGTGACATACATGCCATTATCATGCTGCAAACTAGCAACTTAGTCTATATATATAACATGCACAATTTAATTTTTGGAAGTGTGAAAGAAACACAAATTTCTAAATGTCTATTCTGCAATGTTTTACACAGATCTCTGTTAATTTGCTGTGATGTTGCCAGTGTACACACTGGCTGTATGAACCTAATTTTCCTGCTACTTGATGTCTGAATATTTCGTGCCATTCATGTTGTCATGCTGAAAACAAGCAAGATTCAGTTTTTGGATGTGTGATAAAAATGTACATTTTTACTCCGCTATATATTACACAGAGCTCTGACTGCTGATGCCAGCTTGCTGAAAATTCTTGCTGTATTGCACCTTATTCTACAATGTACCTTATCTGCAATATGTATAATTGTATATGAGAATGTGTTGTGTTTATTATGTAGAGTCTACATAAACAAGAAACACAACACATTCTCATATACGGTACATATTTTCACACATCAGCCAAAACATGCTGTTTGGCATTTTGTCTTCACTTTCATTGATTGTCTTCATGTAGAGCTAATATATAACTTAGTGCTGAGTGAGTAATGTCATAGTGTTTTTTTTTTAAACTTATGAATTTATAATGGCATCTTTTATAAGCCAGTTTTTATATAGTACATAAGGAATTGTGCGCTTGACTCAATAGATTCATATCTCAAGAAACCTGAAGTAGATCTAGTTGACTATGAATGTTTACAGTGTAATAATCAACTTGGTCATCATTTCTTACCTGGTGCAGTCTAAAAAAAAAAAGAGACAAACTGGACATCATGTGTACCAGGGCAATTATGGTGTATGTTAACATTCTATTTTCAAATAAATAAGTTTATTTTTAAATGAATAGCTAAAGTACACACATAAAAGTAGTGGATAACATTTTTCCTTTATTAATCTACAGGACAATACCATAGATTTTCTGGAATATGTGGCAGCTCTAAATCTTGTTTTGCGAGGGAAGCTTGAACACAAGCTTAAATGGACGTTTAAGGTTTATGACAGAGATGGAAATGGCTGTATAGACAAGACTGAACTCTTGGAGATAGTTGAGGTATGTGGATTACAATGTGATCATTTACTAAGATTAAGGGATATTAATTATGCAGAGTATTTGTTTATTCTATCACATCTGCTCATGGGTCCTCCTCTCATTTTTACATTGTTAAAGGGGCACTATGGCGAAAAATTCTAAAATTTTAAATATGTGCAAACATATACAAATACGAAGTATGTTTTTTCTAGAGTAAAATGAGCCTTAAATTAGTTTTCTCCTATGTTTCTGTCACTTACAGTAGGTAGTAGAAATCTGACAGAAGCGACAAGTTTTGGACTAGTCCATCTCTTCATATGGGATTCTCAGGGATTTATTTATTTTCAAAAACACTTAGTGAATGGCAGTTGCTCTGTACAACTGCTAAAAAAAACTGTGTAGCGAGCAGGGAAGCTGGCCAGAATCATTGTTTAAATCCTTTTTAGGGAATACCTTTATAAAGAATAAAAGCCTTGCTGAGAATCCCCTATGAAGAGATGGACAAACCTGTCGCCTCTGTCAGATTTCTACTACCTACTGTAAGTGACAAGTAAGAGAAAAGTAATTTATGGCTCATTTTACTCTGGATAGTATGTAAAACACAAGCGGAAAACCAATTTATTGTGTTTCTTTGCGGTTCATCCATGACATATGTTTAAAAAAATCATTCACCCCTAGCTCATAAACCACTCTTAATCCCATCCCTCTTGCGCAGCATTGATCATGAACAAAATGGCATTTTTAACCAATGCTCAATCAATATTTTGATCACCTATCAATTGGGAGAGTCCTAGCCTTAAAAATAGTTTCATTAGATTCATTTTTATCCCCAATTATCTATTTAATCTAATAAAGCCCCAGCTTTTACTGCCATTTCTTATAAGAATAAGGCAAGAAATCCAGGTCAGCACACCACTTCAAAATGCAGGTTGTCTGAATTTATTGCTTCATAAGCACGTGAAAAAATGACATTTGTTTCGGGGCCACAGCGGGTCCCCTTCTTCAGATAGTGCAAACAAACAAATGTATATAACTGTACTCCATTTCTTTAAAGGGACACTATTGGAAAAAAAGATTCTGTAAAGCTCCACCCCTCCCCCCAATCAGCACAATTAAAGTTCCATCATTGGTTTGTGCTATGTTTGGTTAATATTGGTAAACATTGGTTAGTGCTTTGTTTGTACCTAATTGTGCTGCAAAAATTAAGATTAGTTAATTAGTCCCAGCGTGTTTTGAAGATAATAGCAATTTTTTCGCCAAATGATGACACCTAGCCCTCCTACAACAACGTATGAACATTAAATCCATATAGTTGGTTAGTGCCGTGTTTTTGCCCATTTGTGCCATCAGCATAATCTGCCTATAATGATTATGAGTTTTTAGGAAGTTCAGAAGTTCACACAGCCACCCCTCCTTTATACAACAGTACACAGGCTGGGTAAACATTTGACTTTTATAAAAGATTCAAAATCTCAAAAACCTCAAAAGATAGTTTTGTGGCACAAACTGGCTCAAACACAGTGATAATCAACGACACTGATATCACATCCATAAGTTGTTGTAAGGGGGCTACATGATATCTGGCAAAAAATAATTATTATCTTTAAGATAAAAGCAGCACAAATGTAGCACCAACTAAACGTGATGGGCTTTTTATTTGAGATAATGTTAGTTGGCCAGGTTCATGGCTAGCTTTTTTTTTTTTTTTTTTTACTTATAAACATAATACATGATTTATGTGTTATAAGTCTTAAAGAAATGAAAATCATTATTCAAATGTCAAAACCTGGCTTTACCTACTCACTCAATCAGGACTTATTCACACTAGGGGCGTTTTTGGCCTTTTTTCAAGTGCAAGCAATTTTTAAAATCGCCCCCAAAACGCTTGTGCAATGAATGTCTATGAGAAGGTTCATATCAGCGCGATTCGTGCACTGTGCATTCAGCAAAGTGGGTCTGTACCATTTTTATGGCGATTTTGCTATAATGAAAGGAATAGGAAGAGCGCTAAACACTCTGAAAAACACGCAATAAGGCGATTGCATTTGCGTTGTTTCGCGGATATTTAATTGTGAAATGTTTCCGGCTCAGCCTGCACTTCCTGTTTGGACAGAGAGCTGACGCAGCAGAAACTGCCAAGATGAGTCGCAGGGGCTGGTTCTGCGCAGAGGAAAGGAGCTTCTCTCTCAAATACAAAACCACCCAGACATGTATGACAAAAAGCATCCTGACTATAAAGACAACTGCAAGACCAATCAGGTGTGGTCTGATATCGCTGCATATTTCGTTGAAGATTTAACGGACGAATTATCTCCAAAAAGCAAAGCCGATAAAAGTAAGTTCACTCTGATGCTGACATTCAGCTCATGTTTGCTTGCACTGTTGTTTTTGTGTTTTTTACCTATGTAATGTTTGGTGATTTTTACTGAAGAAGGCAATACTTGTAACCTTATAATATCCATAACAACTACAATAGGCCTAGGAACCACACACATGTGTGGCTTTTACTGCAGTGTGTTTAGAACAGCCATGCTTTCTAATTCATGTCTAGCATCTAACAGCAAATGTAGGCACTGTTTTTATATGAATAATAGACAGAAATCTCCAATGTGTGTTGTAAAGTACATATATTTTTAGACATAACATTGGATAAATATCCTATAATGCAATATGCAGAAATGTAATCTTTTAACATAAACAAGTAAATCAACCTAAAACATTTTAAACTCAGATAGCCCCATCTGGAGTGAGGAAATAATTAGCTATATGCTCTGTAATGTTTAGTGCATTCTGGGTTCCTCTTAAAACAGCACCAGCAATGTTAGTAATTGTGGGAGGAATGTCATGTTTCTGTACTATCTTCCTTTCCATTATTCTCAAAAAGTTGTGTAGGAGGCAGGTAGGCTTGACGACAGTCACTGTATTCCCAGGTAACAATTGCATGGCATTGTGGTATATCTGCTACTTGTTTGCAAGAATGCTTGCTTTGCTTAGTCTTATGTTGAAATATAGTTTTTTTAACTGCCATGACTCTATGTGAAAAAGGCCTCATTACATTTTCACAAAGGCCTCATCACCAAGAAAGGTGCACGGATAGGCAGGTGCATGGGTGTTAGATCAAGGGCATGGTCCAGGGATGTGAAGTTGGCCCTGTTGTAGTTCCATCCAGATGTTTCTACAGGTATGCAAGACTATGTTGTGGATGGTGAACTTGGACAACCTGTATTGGAAATGTGGTGCTGCATATGTATTTCTTGTTGCAAGGAATCTGTAAAGTGAAATACAAAAAAAATTATGTATTGTTCTCTAGCAGTTGAACAGTTGAGGACAAGATGGAAATCTGTTCGGGATAATTATAAAAAAAAGAGTTGGATAAGCAAAAAAATGAACAAAGAAGTGGTGCCGGGGCAAGCAGACGCAAACAATACAAATATACCAGATTCTTGGAGTTCCTCAAGCCACATATGAATACTGGCCTGTAAGTATTGACACTGATGAATGACAAAGCCATGATGCTGATTCTGATTAAGGTGAGGTTTATTATTATTATTATCCTTTATTAACAGTACTGAAGACAATCTTCCTGATGAAGAAACCCCACCAAGAACTACAGATGTGGACATTACTGACCCTTCATTCCAGAGTGCAACATCTGTCCATGAAGAAGAGGAAAACACCCCTATGCACTCCCCAGACACTCCAAGTCCATCCACTCAATTCACACCCCCATGTACCTGTAATGTATCATACAGCAGAAGACAAAGCTTTCAGCTTAGAAAAAAAGGAACACCAAGAGCCCCAATATTGTAATATGTACTGGTAAATGGTTACTAGATAGAGTAAATGTTAATACTCACAAACCAGAGTTACCATTAGGCAACCACTGTAAAGGCAGGTGGGGAGATTTTCCTGTCCCCACTCAGGAATAATACGTCGCTCTCTGTAGATGAGAAAAAGGGGATCAACCCTCCACCCAGGGTAGACTCAATATTATGCAGGAGAACAGAGGTGCCAAGAGGAAAAAAGGAAGCTAAATGAGCTTGAAAACCAAATTCTTGGTAAGTAGAGGAGGTAGTGGTGGACTTACCTCCTCCAAGTAGACACACAACGACTGTAGTAAAGACAGTCAATATATTTTATTTATGAACTCCAAATATGCAACGCGTTTCTCAGGTTTGATCCCACTTCATCAGGCAATAACAACGGAGTAATAGCATATGTGGTCCGTAGAAGAGCCAGGCACCTCTGTGTAGAGGTGCCTGGCTCTTCTACGGACCACATATGCTATTGCTCCGTTGTTATTGCTTGATGAAGCGGGATCAAACCTGAGAAACGCATTGCATATTTGGAGTTCATAAATAAAATTTATTGACTGTCTTTACTACAGTCGTTGTGTGTCTACTTGGAGGAGGTAAGTCTACCACTACCTCCTCTATTTACCAAGAATTTGGTTTTTAAGCTCATTTAGCTTCTTTTTATCCTCTTGGCGCCTCTGTTCTCCTGCATAATACTTTCAGCTTAGAAGATCAGGAAGAGGCATGTCTAGGTCTGAATATGACCTCAAAATGATCTGTTCCATTGAGAAGGCAGTATCCCATATGGAGAAAAAAATCAAAAAAACTTTGACACATTGACTGAGCCCAGTACTCCTCAGTTCCTCCTCAGTCTAGTACCATCTTTTCAAAAAATCCCAGATGATAAATTGTTGCTAGCCAAACGTGATGTAATTGAGTTTGTAAACAAATATCTGACACCAGAACCAGCAAAGTAAACCCAAAACACATTATATTATGGCCATACTCATATGGGCCAACTTCATGATCCATACAGACACCCACTACAGCCACCTTATTATAGTCAACCAGTATATGACCTTCACAATTACTCATTGCCAACTATGCCACATTATGTTCCTAGGGCTGCACACCTGTCATCTCCGCTGGTGACGCCGTATGGTGGAGCTGCAAGACCTGGCTTGCAGCACAGATTTCCGGGTCTCGGCAGGCCGCTAACATCACTGGAGCGCATGGCGCTCGGCTCCCATTGGATAAGCGGCGGACGCACTCTCAGTACGCGCTCCACCACTGTAAACAGTGACCACGTGTGCACACTGCTGACTGCTGACATGCTGCTATGGGATTGGGCACTTTGGTTTCCTTTACTTCTGATTGGCTAGTCCTTGTATAAATGTAAGGTGAGCGCTCTCAGTTATTGCCCGTTATAGCCTATGCTGGGTTTGTTGTTGAGATTGCACTCACAGCTGATTGATCTTGTTGCCGACTTTGCCTGTTTCCTGACCAAGCTATTTCTAGATTGATTTCCTGTTGCCGACCACCGCTTGTTCTTGACCACACTTTCCGATTGGATTACCTGTTGTCGACTCTGCTTGTTAAAGGTTTCCCATGAACCCTGCCTAGACTGACTCTGGCTTGAACTGACCACGTTACCTGTTAAGTGTTTGAACTGCCTATAACCTATCCTCTCCTAAGATCACTTGGCTATCATCTGGACTGCCTTAACCTCCAGGCCTCAGGTGACTATACTTGAGTATAGTGTGCCTTGTATTACTTATACTGCTTTGTTGGGGGGAATACTATCTGTCACTCTGTATGCCAAATATACCTGCAGGGTATTGTAGTATTTTATTAGGTAGGAGTTTGCGCAGGTGTTACGGGCTGGGCTATAGGTCAGTCATATGGGCATACAGTCTGACCTATAGTCATGACAAGCCTGACAACACCCCTACTATCCACCCATCCCACCACCTATGCCTCCAAGACCATCAAGTCCACAAGAACCCTATCCTGACACACCCGTGTATACAGATCTAAGTGGTCAAGTTAGTGGTCAGAACAAGCCACGGCAACACTTACCTGACAGTGAGACACACTGCATCTCACCATTATTGTACGTTGACAAAATATAATGTGGTGGTCTTCCATTGAACGTTTAGTTTTGAAGGCTTAATTTCATTGTTTATAATTTCTTTTGTAAATAATTTCCTGTTCTTTTTTATATTTGACCACAAGTTGGTTATTATTTTTAATTACACTGTACCTTAGTGTTATGAGAAGTGTCTGTGTAGGACAGATAGGCTGCCTCAACACTGTACTTGTCTTTACAAGTCTGGGACACAATTTCTGCCTCCATGAGATAATCCAAGCTGTTGAAATTAAAAAATATGCTTACATTTGTGAAGTGTAGCATTTTCATTTTTCAAGTACAAACGTAACAGTGCAAACATATTTTTGTTATATGGTTAAAAAATGACATAATTCTAAAAAAAACATTGAACCAGTTATTGCCAAAATTAAAATAAAAAAAGTCTTCTCTTTGTTCATAGATAAGATAACCAATTGCAGGTTGATGCATTGTTGAAATGGTTGATCGATGTGGCTTACACATACTTAGAAGTTTGGGTAAAGTGGGTGCAAAGTGTTTGCCTATAGCTGTTGCTAAGGACATTGAGCTCAGATGTGATGACAATTGAGTAAAACCACATATATTAAGGTAAAAAGGTTTTGGAGGGACAATATATACCTTACACATGGTATTACAGAAAAACATGCCAAAAAAACATTGAAACTCACCTGGCTATATTCATCCTGGTGTATGCAAAGAATTTCTGTGGATGAACACACCAATCCTGGTAAATGGACTGAAATGTACCCTTTCAATCTCTGGTCACATTCATGGGATGCACCCAGTCCCGAGGAGGCCTGGACCTTCTCTTCATGAAACCAACAGCACATTGAAGAACAACCAACTCTTCTTCTATCGCTATACTCCTCTCTACAACCCACAAAGCATTGCAGGTAACACTGCCCTTACATACCCTGCCCATTACAATCATTAAATTATTATTTATGTTAATTACAATTATTTAGAACAAGGGCTCTTTAAATTTAGCCAAAATATATCTGAAAAAATGTAAAATGCCCCACAAAAGTGTGTACAAAATGCTTGCCTAAAAACGTACCGCCCACCCAAGCACAGGCAGGCACAAAAAAAAAAAAGCAAACAAAAACATTTTCGTTTTTAGGTGTGAATGAGGCCTCAGTGGGTTTCCCATCGGCTTGAGTTTTTGATGGAGCTACAGTACAACTCACTCACTTGCAGAAGACACAAAATGCAGTTGACATTCTGCCTCAAATATTGGCCTCAATACACTTACCGTAGATCATGGCCACAATTCACTAAGATCTTCTCCATTCTTTAAAGTGAACCTTAACTGACTAATAAAAAAAAAAGTTTCACTTACCTGGGGCTTCCCCCAGCCCCCTGCAGACACCCTGTGTCCCTCACCGATCATCCGGTTCCCCACTGTGGTTCAGTTTCATTTCTGGCAACTGGCCAGTCACCGAGCCAGTGCGCCTGTGTGGCCCTGGCCGTGCACATCCTTGATCGTGCTCCCATCTCTGTGGCCACCCTGCGCATGTGCAGTATGTATACTTTGCATACGTAGCCACACACATAGAAATTCACACACAGGACACAAACACAGAAATTCACACAGAGACAAAGAAACACACACAGCCACAGCCTCTCTCTCCTACTCTAGCTGTCTACCAAGCATGCTCGAATGTACCCAAATTCGATTCGAGTACATTCGAATTCGGGTCCTTTTGTTCTCTCCATCTTTTTCTTCACCGTCTTCTTTTCCTATTTTTCCATCTTCTTTCTCATCATCAATCATTACTATCATCTTCATCTTCTTCTTCTTCACTGGCATCTGGTTCTTCAAGTTCTTCTTCTTCTTCACCTGGTTCTTCTTCTTCTGGTTCATCTTCAATTGGTTTTTCATCTTCTTCTTCACCTGATTCTTCTTCGTCTTCTTATTCTCCTTCTTCATCATCATCTGGCTCTTCTTCTTCATCATCTGGTTCTTATTCTTCTTCTTCTTCTTCTGGTTCTTCTTCACCTGGTTCTTTTTCTTCGTCTTCTTCTGGTTCTTCTTCACCTGGTTCTTTTTCTTCACCTGGTTCTTCTTCTTCTGGTTCTTCTTCACCTGGTTCTTCTTCTTCTTCTGGTTCTTCTTCACCTGGTTCTTCTTCTTCTTCTTCTGGTTCTTCTTCACCTGGTTCTTCTTCGTCTTCTTCACCTGGTTCTTCTTCTTCACCTGGTTATTCTTCTTCTTCTTCACCACCACCATTTTTTTTTTTGTGTGTTCATATTCTTCCTCTTGTAGCCAACGTAAGTTTTTTTCCCTTACAGAACTCTACTGTTGTAAAATCTTTTCTTCAACACCAGCATAGCTAAATTTGTGTCGTAATAGCTAGTGGCGCATGGCAGCAGTGCATAATTCTGTGGACCCTGGCGGTGGGAACACAGACAGCAGGAGGTTTAATACAGCAGCAGCAAGAGGAGGAGGAGGAGTGACGTTTGGAAGCAGGCATGTCATGGGCCATGGTACCAAGCGTTAGTACCACGGCTGTAAGTGAACACCAACAGCAGGAGGTTCCGGACAGCAGTCCTGAAGCCCACATTGTGTCCAATGCACAACCGGGACAGCACAGTATTCAACCCAGTTTTTACAACAGTATATAGCTATTGTAGTGGCGTAATAGCTAGTGGCGCATGGCAGCAGTGCATAATTCTGTGGACCCTAGCGGTGGGAGCACAGACAGCAGGAGGTTAAATACAGCAGGAGGAGGAGGAGTGACGTTTGGCAGCAGGCAATGTATTTTGTGGACCCTGGCGGTGGGAACACAGACAGCAGGAGGTTAAATACAGCAGCAGCAGGAGGAGGAGTGATGTTTGGCACCAGGCAATGTAACGGGCCATGGTACCTAGCGTTGGTAGCACGGCTGTAAATAAACACCAACAGCAGGAGGTTCTGGACAGCAGTTGTGAAGCCCACATTGTGTCCAATGCACAATTGGGACAGCACAGTTTTCAACCCAGGCACCTCAGAATTTATTTATTTTTTTGACAACAGTATATAGCTATTGTAGTGGCGTAATAGCTAGTGGTGCATGGCAGCAGCGCATAATTCTGTGAACCTTGGCGGTGGTAACACAGACAGCAGGAGGTTAAATACAGCAGCAGCAGCAGCAGAAGGAGCAGGAGGAGTGACGTTTGGCAGCAGGCAATGTAATTCTTTATTAAAGAATACTGCAGCTTATTTTATACAAAAATATGACAGTAACCAAAATAAAAGTCAATAACAAACATTAGGCCTTTAGCCTAAAAGCTTAATATTTAGTCTATATCAAGTCCATTTCCTGAAAGAAAAACTGAATAAATCAAACAACTTAAATCATGCCTACTTGGCTTCAAATATACGTACTATAATACAATATATACACTATACAATATTTACACTATTCACATATTACAGTAAGAAAGACTAAGCAATCTCACTCCTCCTATGGTTGCAAGCCATTCCTGAAATTTGAGTTATCTAACTAAGTGAAAGAGAAATCGAAGCTCACCAAAGGAAATTTGGCCAAAATCAAGGAGGTCTGATGTTCTGCCAAAACAGACGCCGTCCCCCCCAACTCAACCTCCTCTCCTCAAGACCCCACATTTTCCCAGCCTCACCAATAATGGCATGCACCACCACCTGGACAGGGAGGACTTTCTGATGGATTGCAATGTGACACTGTGCATTCCAAGTGTAATACCGAATCACTAAGCTGACTAAAAATAATGTGTCCAAATTAAATGACCCCCAGTTATTGAATGCCCCATATGTCCACTCCGCATAACTAAGCCGCTCAAGGAAAGGAATACCTAAAGCCCTACCCACCTGTTTGTATACTTCTTTCTTAAAGGAACAATTCAAAAGAAAATGGTCCATGGTCTCCTCCACACCACCACACTCCTCATGAGGACAACCACGATCCCGATCTCCTATGAACTTCAAATTTCCCCTAACAAAGAGTCTGCCATGAAAGAAAAGCCAAGCAAAGTCCCTGAATTTGTTAGGAATCCTAGGAGAACATAGCAAGCGCAAACCCTCCTCCATAATTGGGCTTGGGCAATCTCTCAGGGCCAATGGATCCTGAAAAAAAGGTTTCAATCACTCTCTCCACCAGGGCTTTCCTAGGGATCGAGATAATCTCCTCCTTAGTCAGTTCCCATTGCCGGATCACTTTCAGACACAGTGTAACATAGGCTGGAAGATAATCAGTGCTGGCTCTTAGTCTTTTTGCCAAACCTTCTTCCCACTGCCTGAGAAAAGGTTTAAACCAAGACTGGAAAATACCCATCCATCCAGGCAGTTCCTCCACATACATTTTACCAAAGTTGTTTTTAATAAATAACAGAGAAAAGAAAACCACTGGGTTGATCATCCCTAAGCCACCCATCTGCCTTGATCGATAGGTGATATTCCTCTTAACGTGGTTCATCTTATTTCCCCAAAGCATTTGGAAAAACAAGCTGTAGATCCTTGTGTGAAGAGACTGTAAGGAAATGCGGAAAGGCCGCCGTCTCTCAAAGTGAGGCGGCTGTTTCCGCGTCCAGCATGGCGTCACAACGCGGAAAAAACGCCGCATGCCGCATAGGCAGTGCGGCGGAATCCGCATTGGTAACGGCAGAATCCGCATTGGTAACGGCGGAATCCGCATCAGAGGCGGCCCCCGCACTAGATACATTGCATGACAGTACTGGTGTGGCTGGGACTGATAGTCCACCAAGATTCAGACTTACACGCGCGCGAGCACAGAGGCAAAGTTTAAATAGCAGTTAGAAGGGAGTCGGCTGACCAGCTGGGTCAGCTGACAAATTCCACTGCTCTCATTGGACCAGCAATTAGGGAGGTCCTGGAAAGGTCCTAGAGTATATATACTGCTGGTTGTTCACTTGCTCTTTGTCTGGCGTGCGATCACATATGTGGGAGCACCCAGATCCGTAGTCAGATCCGCAAGTGTGCCGGGACCAGCTGGAGCTGTAATCCTACACTTAGCTAGATTCTGTTGATAGCTAAAGTACTAGTTTGATTGTGATTATCTGTTATGACTTTTGCCTGCCTTGACTATCCTCCTGAACTCTGATCTTGTACCTCGATATTTCTGATACTCTGTTGCCGAACCCCGGCTCGTTCCTTGACTCTGCTTCTGCCTCCTGATTTTGTACCCCGATATATCTGATACCCCGTTGCTGAACCCTGCCTGTACTTTGACTCCGCCTTTGCCTCCTGATCTTGTACTTTATCTTTCCGTGTGTGTACGACCTGGCTTGTCCGACCTCGAGAATCGACCTTACTGTTAGAGGCGGTTCCTCGCTCTGTTAGTGATCCTTCCTCCTGAAGGTTACTTTCAGTCTGTCCTTCCTACTGTCAGTCTGACTCCTCCCGTCTTGGAGAGCTCAGGTCTGCGGAAGGAATCTGTGCAGTACTCCTTGCTGCACTGAGGCCTAGTCCTCTAAGTGTTATTGTTGCACCGAACACTACACTCTACTCAGGTGAACAGAGGTTAGCTAGTATATCGGATTATCAGTGATACTGCAGATCACGTATAATCTGGTATACATCTGTATTCCCAGTGATTCTGCAGATCACTGGTAATCAGATCCTCTCTGTGCTTCACCGATCGTTACAGAACGCCAGACAAAAAAATGCAAATGGACGCACACACTGACCGTCTGGGCGCACTTGCCACTTCGGTGGAAAACATCAACCAAGTGCTGGGTAGCCACAAGACTATGATTGATGTCCTATCAGGCTCTGTGCGAACCCTCCAGACGTCAGTTGATTCAGTGCGATCTCCTCCTAGTGCTGACATACGTATGCCCGTACCAGATAAATTTTCCGGCCACAAGTCTGACTTCCGGAATTTTAAGAGTAGAGTGTTATCGTACTTCGAGTTGAGACCCCGATCCTCGGGGACTGAGACCCAACGGGTCACCTTTATTAAAACTTTGCTGACTGGTGACTCCCAGTCATGGGCATACAACCTGCCTCCTACCGATACTGCTCTGACCTCGGTAGAGGAATTCCTTAAGGCCATGGCCGTAATTTACGATGACCCTGACCTTGCGGCAACCTCTGAGCGGAAGCTCAAACTTTTGCGGCAAGACAGGGGTTCAGTCGAGGATTACGCGGCAGAATTTTGCAGATGGTCAGTCACGGCCAGATTTGATAATTTTGCCCTCATGGATTACTTCTTGTCTGGGTTGTCGGAGGAGGTCTCCGATTTAATGCTAACCTTGCCCGAGCCCAGGACAGTCGATGAGGCCATCACATCGGCCATTCGAGTCGACCGTCGATTACGCCATCAGAGGCAGATTCGGGGCAGTCACAGTGCCAGGGTAACATCATATGTGGCACCCTCCACTGCACCCTTAGTAACGCCATCTCCGTCTGTCTCATCTCCTCCGGCCTTGCCTCCACCCGAACCAATGCAGATTGGTTGTTCGAAATTGACCCAGGTGGAGCGAAGGCGGAGAATGACGGATCAACTGCCCGAACAAGTCGGGAAACAAATTTGCCTAGGAGTAGTGGGGGGTGACACCCTAGGCACGCCACTTGCACCCCTTAAAGAAAAGAAATTGCTTCTCCCTTGTACAGTTACATGGGAGAAGAAATCTGTGGCCACTGAGGCTTTCATTGACTCAGGCTCAGCGGCCAATTTTATGAACTTTAAGTTTGCTCAGGAGTTGGGTATTCCGCTCACTCCTGTGACACCCCCCATTCAGGTCACGGCAGTGGACGATTCCCCTCTGCAACGGAATCGTGCTCTGTCGCAGACTCCGGTGGTGAAGCTCACCATAGGGGTATTGCATGGGGAACAGTTGCAATTTTTTGTGTTACACATGTCAACTTCCACCATTATCTTAGGCATGCCGTGGTTGCAGATCCATTCACCACAAATAGACTGGGCCACGGGTCAGTTAACCTCCTGGTCTCCTCAATGTTTTCAACAGTGTTTGGGGAAATTAACATTGGGGCAAACCAGAGTTCAGGTGGGAGGTGTACCAGACCAGTATGCTGAATATTCGGATGTATTCTGCCCCAAAGCAGCCGATAAATTACCTCCACATCGCCCTTTCAATTGTCCCATTGATCTCCGTTCTGGTTGTGTACCTCCTCGGGGCCATTTGTACAATTTGTCGGGGCCCGAGAAATTGGCTATGCAAGAGTACATCAGGGAGAATCTGGCCAAAGGTTTCATTCGCCCGTTCCGGTCGCCTGCTGGGGCAGGCTTCTTTTTTGTTAAAAATAAAGACGGAGGCCTGCGACCTTGCATCGATTACCGCGGTCTCAACAAGATTACAGTAAAGAATCGTTATCCGCTACCCCTGATAGACGATTTGTTCACTCAGATGACGAGCGCCCAGATTTTTTCTAAGCTGGATTTACGGGGTGCGTACAACCTGGTACGCATAAGAGAGGGCGATGAGTGGAAAACGGCCTTCAATACACCGGACGGGCATTACGAGTACCTGGTGATGCCCTTCGGGTTGTGTAATGCCCCGGCCGTTTTCCAGGAACTCATCAACGAGGTCTTCAGAGAGGTGTTGGGGAAATTTGTTCTAGTCTACCTAGACGATATTCTGATCTTCTCCAACAATCTCTCTGAACATAGGACCCATGTGAGGTTCGTTTTGAACAAGCTAAGGCAGAACCTATTGTACGCAAAAATAGAAAAGTGTATCTTTTTTTTAAACGAGAATTTTTATTAAAGTTTTGTCATTGAATCATTATACAATACAGCATGTAATGTATTCAGGATTAACAGGTAAAGATAACTTTACATAAACAAACAGAACCTATACATAAAGAAAAGGGGGGGAGGGAGTCGTCCGGTTAGTGACCACTTAATGTCAGATGAAATGGACAGTATTATATTATGAGTCCTTGAACATTACTTGTTTGTATATATAGTGGTTGGAGAAAGAGTAGATCTGAACAACAATGCGCACATTCTATTAACAGATCTTATGATACCTGAAGTCAGTTTCAGTTAAGGTCTTGAACCGAAATAGTTATGTCCAGGTTGGGTATGGCGGATTCCGAGGCATCCACCCACTTGGTCCAAATTTTGTCAAATTTTTTAAATTGATTTCTTGCCTGGTACGTACGTTTATATAATGGTAAGACTGCATTAATCAGACGTTTCCAATCAGCTATAGTTGGAGGAATGGGGTTTTTCCAACTTAAAATAATGTTTTTCCTCGCATAAAATATTAGTATTTTAATCAAAATTAGCTGATTTTTAGAACAGGCCACATCATCCACCACACCCAACATACACAACTTAAAGTCCAGAACCACTGATAGAGAGAGTTTATCTCTAATGAAGTGTGTTACCGACTTCCAATATTTGTGGACCATTGGACATTGCCAAACACAGTGCAGAAAATCTGCGTTAAACGATTTACATTTAAAACAACAGCCATCACAGGATGGGCCCATTTTCCTTAATCTGGCAGGAGACAAATACGCTTGATGAAACCACTTTATATTGATAAGCTTATCATTGGATGCTATCACCACCTTTGAAAAAGTTTCTGCGAGTTCTGACCAGTTATCTGGTGTCAGAGAAGGTTTTCCCCTAATATTGTGTAGTTTCTGATCAGTACCCTGCAACATTAGAAATGAGTATAGAGCGGTTATCTGTTTGGATTTTTCCTGAGTTAATAGTTTGCATTCCAAGTGTGATGGTGCTAATGAGACGTTAGCTGTACCCAGCTGCGCTTTGATGGCATGTCTCAGCTGAAAATATCTAAAGAGGGCATGTTTGGGTAAATTAAATTCAGACCTAAGAGCATTGAAATCCTTGAATGAGCCATTCACAAAAAGTTGCAAAGCATATTTGATGTCATGGGCGTGCCAGAAATTTAAATCTGGGATTAACTGTAAATCTGGGAGATTAGGATTGCCCCACAATGGGGAATTTTGTGAGGCGTATTTAATGGGTTCTCCAAGGAGTCTACGAGTCCTTTTATATATTTTAATGGTGTTTTGAATAAGGTTGGTACCTTTGGGGTCATTTAACACTTTATATCGGTATATTGCCCCACACAAAGATTCATATGAACCTGCGATGTCCGCTTCTGTTTTCAGACTGGAATCCATTCTATCTCCACTTAACCAGCTTTGTATTGGAATCAATTGCGTCGCCAGATAGTATTTAAGAAAATGTGGAACTGCCAGGCCTCCATGACAAGTAGGTAGTTGTAAAATGGAAAGCGCTATACGAGGTATCGAGCCTGACCATATAAATGACGTTATCATTGAATCTATACGTTTGAAAATGGAACGTGGTATCCAGTCTGGGGACATCTGAAATACATATAGCAATTTAGGAGCAATCACCATTTTTATAATGCAAACCCTTCCACAAACGTTAAGTGGAAGAGCTATCCATTTTTTGAGTTTTGCCTCAATCGCCTCAAGGGTTGGAATGATATTACTATTCACAAAGGATATTGTAGGTTGGGTAATTTGGATTCCTAAGTATTTAAAATTGTCGACTACTTGCAGTTTAGATTGATTGGTTATAAGTTGAGGGTCAAAGGTATCTAAGGGAAAAAGAATCGATTTCGACCAATTAATAGATAGCCGAGATATTTTATGGAAGGAATCATAGACTACAAGTACCCTTATCAGTGAGGAATCCGGATCTGCCAAGAAGATCAACATATCATCCGCATAGAGGGATATACGTTCTTCTATGTTGTTTATTTGAAATCCCTGTATGGCTGGATCGAGACGGATAGCTTGTGCAAGTGGTTCAATTGCGAGGGCGAATAAAAGGGGTGAGAGGGGACAACCCTGTCTCGTTCCTCTTGTGATTGTGAAAATAGGTGAAATCAGGGAATTAATTCTAAGTTTGGCTTTGGGACTGTTGTATAGTATTTGAAACCAGCGTTGGAAAGATTCTCCAAAACCGAACTTCTTTAGAACTTTTGCCACATATGACCATTCAATGGAATCAAATGCTTTGTTTGCATCGAGTGATAGAATAACTCTTGTTCCAGCATTCTTATGTGGGTATTGTAAGTTTGAATATAGTCTCCTGACATTCAATCTAGTTGAACGCTCAGGTATAAACCCTGTTTGATCTGGGTGTACAATAGAGGTGATATGTTTATTGAGCCGGAAAGCAAGGATTTTGGTGAGAATCTTTGCATCTGAATTAATTAATGAGATTGGGCGATAGGAATCACAAGAGGAAGGGTCCTTGTTAAGTTTTAAAATCAGGGTTATAAGGGCCTCATACATGGAATCGGGAAGTAATTGAGTTTCGAATATATGGTTAAAAAGGGTAACAAGATGTGGTATAAGTAAAGATTTATTTTTCATATACCATTCTATCGGTATGCCGTCCGGGCCTGTGGCTTTATTAAATTTAAACGATGCTATTGCATTACTTATCTCATGTGCAGTGATTGGGGCGTCTAATTCTTCCATTGCTTCCTGTGACAATCTTGGCAGATCCAGGTCCTCCAAAAAACTAACAGTGTGATCCTCCACCAATCCTAATTTAGTGGAATACAGTTCAGCATAAAATTCTGTAAAAGCCTTGGCAATTTCAGGCGAAGTGTGGCAGTCTGCCCCAGAGGGTGAGACAACATGAGGGATTGCTGAGGGGCCAGAGGAAGAATTTAGTAGATATGTGAGTAATTTACTGCACTTATTTCCGTATTCAAAAAAACGTTGAGATTGGATAATGTCCCTTCTTTTAGTTCTTTCTAGTATTTTAAGTTCTAATTTTCTACGAGCTGTTTGCCATATGGCATAATTTGTGTCAGTGGGTTGTGAGAGTAGTATGGCCTGAGCCTCTGCGGTTTCTTTCTCATGATAAGCTTGTGATGCTATTTCATTTTGCCTTAGGATAGATACAGCAGCTCTAAAAGATCCCCTGGTTACTGCTTTTCCTGCATCCCAGCATATAAGTTTCCCTGCAGTGCCATTATTTATTGCCCAGTATTCTGCAGTGTCTTTCTGACACATTTTGAGGACCATCTCATCCTCAAGCCAGCAGGGACTCATACGCCACATAGCAGGAGAGGTGTTATTAGGGAACTGTAATTTACAGAGTAGTGGGGCATGATCAGATATTCCATGTGAAAGATACTCAATGGATTCAACTAGAGGTAGTAGATCAGCTGATCCAAAGCATATATCTATTCTGGACATGGATCTATATGAATCAGAAAAGCATGAGAATATTTTTGTAGTGGGAAATTTCCATCTCCATATGTCCTGTAGGGCGTATGTGTCCCTCCAGCACAGAAAAGCCGGGAAGGTCCTCCCACCTGACTTAAGTCTATCTAGCATAGGGTCAAGTATAGCATTATAATCCCCCAGTAGTATCAATGGACCATCCAGAAGCGGATGTATCTTTCCCATTAAATCAGTTAAAATGTTTACATTAAAAGGAGGGGGGACAAAAACCGATACAACAATTAATGACTTCCCATCTAGCTGGCATCTCAGCACCACGTAATTCCCTCTATTGTCCACCCTGACGTCCTTAATAATTCCTTTAAATGATTTGGCAACTAGAATTGCTGTACCTCTGGAGAAAGAGGAATAGTGAGCCAAGTAATAATGTGCAATCCACGTTTTTTTTAAGGTAAGCCCTCTGGCTCCCATCAAATGTGTCTCCTGCAAGCATATAATTTGTGGTGTTAATTTACGAATATGATCAAAAACCAGTTTCCTTTTAATGGAGTTGTTCATTCCACGAACATTCCAAGACAGCAATTTAATCGTGGTCATCTTTGTGCTGCAGTTATATCATTAGTTGACCAGATCCACTCACTATTCCTTGGTCCAGGGTATATAATAATATGAGCAGGTCTCCGGACATTATAACGTAAAGGGAGAAAAGGAAAAAGAAAAAAACAAACCAAGATATCCCCTAGAAATCCCAACTGTCCCTGCCCACCCAACCCTCTGTTTATAACTACAGTGAGTCTTTTACCCTTAATTTTAACACTAATAAGGGGTACTTCGATTGGTCGCCATGTCCGACCTGAATAGTAATTTCACCTTGCCGGTGGTTTACAGTTAAACAGTCTCAGAACACATAAGAAACTTCCCTGAGCAACGTAACATCAAACAGACAACAAGGAGCATATATTCATGAAATCGGTTAGAGGCTCCAATGATATATAGGCACAAATATCAGAAATATATAGAGGTAGGCACCTCAACTGACCCACTTAGGTGTCATCGCATGTCAAATATATAAGCTGCCAACTCATTATTTCAGTATAGTCTTAGAACAACATTAATTGTGGCCACAGGGTGGCAACGTTGTCCTAGGGGGAAAAAAAAAATAATGGGCACCATATCAACACAGTAGACATACATTTCTGTTTGTAAGGCACAGTACATACAGTATATAGAGGACTCTGCTATGGAATATACCATAATATCAGATAATACTTAAATGTCAATAATCATAAGGTGACCAGTTAGTCTCTTTGAAGAGAAATATAGGCAGTTATCACATAACTATTGAACAAACCAAACCAACAAACCAGACTAATATGGAAGTATAGATTTAAGGGTCTATTAACTGAGTCCACTAGGTGGCATCATTAGCCTGTATAACAAAAAAAGTTTTTTTGTTTTTTTTTAAACTCCTTCAGAAAACTGATATAAGAAAGTATATATGTCTGCATATCAGTGCAATGACTTCCACTGTTGTATTTTCAGTACTCTGAAACTTCAGCAAGAAATAGAGTTCCTGAAACATATTTATATTATTAGTTGGTAGCCATGATCAGACAATATATACGAAAGGTAAAATGTGTTTTAATAGCGGCCTCATTATGCCATGCGAGCCTGTGCAGGCAACCGCATACATCAGCAGATTTATTTATCATGTAAGCGGAGTGTTGTATATACTGTGCTTCCAGCATTCAATTTAATGCATTGTATCCAGTTGCGGAAAAGTACGCTAGATGCATTATATCTGCCATGTGACCTGTGCTGTATTAATAGGAGGCTTGTTTTTTCCGCTTATCTTGCAACACTGGGATAGGGATATCTTGCTCCTCCATCCAAGTTACTGCTTCTCCAGGATCTGTAAAGAACAGCACCTCATCCTTGTATTGTATACGTAACTTTGCTGGGAACATCATATTGTAAGCCATCTGTTTGGCTCTAAGGCCCGCTTTAACCGCCATAAATGAAGTGCGCAGTTTTTGAACCTCTGAGGAGAAGTCCTGGTATAGGGAAATCTTAGCCCCATTAAATTCAAGTGATGGTACATCTCTAGTTTTCCGTAAGATTTCCACCTTGTCCCTGTAATTTAGCAACTTTGCGATCATAGGTCTGGGGGGTCTACCTGGTTTTGGGGGACCCCCTGGGATGCGGTGGGCTCGTTCTATAGAGAAGGTGTGTGAGAGTTCCAGGTTTGGTATTGCTTGTTTCAGCCATGTTTCCAAAAAGCACTCAGGAGAACTGCCTTCGGATTTTTTTGGGAAGCCCACAAATCTTAAGTTGGAGCGTCTGGACCTGTTCTCCAGATCATCCAGTTTCAGTGTATTTTGTTCAGTAGCTTTAATGGTGGTTTTCTGTGCTTTTTGCAGAGGTTTAACAGTATCTTCTAGGTCACTTATACGTCTGTCAGATTCTGCAGCCCTATCACGCAGCTTTTTTAGGTCTGCTTTGACTAATGATAAGTCTGATTGCACAGTGTCTAGCCAGACAGTTAAGCTAGATTGTAAAGATTTTATGGCTTCTAGCAAGTCTGCACGAGTGGGCTCCCCCTCCTCCACATCTGATTCCTCCATATGTGTTGCCTGTGTCTGCAGCTGTGTAGACTTCCCTCTCCTCTGCTTTGTTCTGCCCTGCTGTGCTTTAGCACATGTGTCCTTACTCACAATTTGTCCTTGTCTCGTACGGGAGCTGACAGCATCTTCCTCATTGTCTGTGTGGTGAGCTGATGAAAAGGATCTCTGCTCCTCCTCCACATTATGTGGGTGTGGAGACAGACCGGCACCATCTTGCCCAGCACCATGTGCATATTTGGCCAGTCTTTCAGAGATATCTGTGGCTCCATCTGCTCCGCTTTTTGCCATCCTTTGATGTTTTCAGCTGGAGGGGGATGTCAGCTATCTGCTGTTACGAGCTGGCTGCTGAAAAAACCCCCGGTAGGTGCAGGATTCTGCAGGATTTAGATCAGGCCGACGGAGCTGTGCTCAGACACGTCCTCTCACTCACATGGCAAGCCACGCCCCCCAGAAAAGTGTATCTTTGAAGTAACATCTGTCGCCTTCCTGGGGTACATAATTTCCACCACAGGCTTGTCTATGGATCCTGCCAAGGTTTCCGCTGTTCTGGAATGGCCTCAGCCGGTAGGCTTGAAATCCCTTCAGCGGTTTCTTGGCTTCGCCAATTATTATAGGAGATTCATAAAGGGGTATTCTATGGTCATTTCTCCACTTACCAGTCTCACCAAGAAAGGGGCAGATACCACTCACTGGTCTCCTGAGGCGTTACAGGCTTTTGCCACCCTAAAGGGCCTATTTTGTTCTGCACCCATCCTCAGACATGTGGATACGTCTTTTCCATTTATTGTTGAGGTGGATGCCTCGGAGGTCGGGGTGGGGGCTGTGCTGTCTCAGCGATCTGGCTTGCAGGGTAGAATGCACCCGTGTGCTTACTTCACCCGTAGGTTCTCCCCTGCGGAAAGGAACTACGATATTGGCAACAGAGAGCTTTTATCCATTAAGTTAGCTTTCGAGGAATGGCGACATTGGTTAGAAGGAGCGGAGCATACGGTCACGGTCTACACTGACCACAAGAACCTAGAGTACATTGAGGGGGCTAAGAGGTTGAGCCCCTGTCAGGCCCGTTGGTCATTTTTTTTCTCCAGGTTCTCTTTCATTATTACGTACACCCCGGGTAGCAAAAATGTCAAGGCGGATGCTTTATCCCGGTGCTTCGAGTCAGAGACAGCACAACCCTCTATTCCAGAGACTATTATTCCCCAGAGGTTGGTACTAGCCGCAACTGAGACTTGGGGGGATTTGAAGGGGACTTTAATTCCCTTTCAACAAGACATCCCGGAAGGGAAGCCCGCAGGGGTACTGTTCATTCCGCTACCGTTCCGTCTCCAGGTTCTAGAGATGTTCCATGCGCATAAAAATGCTGGGCATCCTGGGGCATCTAGAACTCAGGATCTGGGAGCCAGATGCGCCTGGTGGCCGTCCTTGGCAGCAGATTGCAATGAATTCGTGAGGGAATGTACAATTTGTGCCAAGAGTAAACCCTCTCGGCTGGCACCTGTGGGTACCTTGCAGCCTTTACCCACCCCGAGTGAACCATGGACTCATTTGTCCATGGATTTTGTGGGTGAACTTCCTAAGTCAGAAGGTATGTCGGTCATTTGGGTGGTAGTTGACCGCTTCAGCAAAATGGCCCATTTCGTGCCCTTGAAAGGACTCCCCTCGGCTCAGGAGTTGGCTGACCTGTTTATTACACATGTGTTCCGGCTGCACGGCATTCCGGAAAATATAGTGTCGGATCGGGGAGTCCAGTTCGTTTCTAGATTCTGGAGGGCATTCTGCCAACAAATGGGCATGAAGCTGTCATTTTCATCGGGCTACCACCCACAGACCAATGGGCAGACGGAGAGAATCAACCAGTCATTGGAGCAATTTTTGAGGTGCTATGTTGCGGAGACACAGAGCGATTGGGTCAAATTTCTGCCCTTTGCGGAATTCGCACAAAACAATTTGAAAAGCTCCTCCACCGGATTCTCTCCGTTTCAGGTTGTGTCTGGAAGATTGCCCAAGTTCTCACCGTTGCCAGTGGCCTCCACCCCGTTTCCAGCTCTGGAGGCCTGGCAGAGGTCTTTTAAAGACATTTGGCGCACGGTGAGAGATAGTTTACAAAAGGCGTTTTTTACTCAGAAGGGTCAAGCTGACAAAAAACGTTCAGTAGAGTGGAGCTTCCAGCCAGGAGACTTGGTTTGGGTGTCCACACGTCATTTGGCCCTGAAACAGCTCTCAGATAAATTAGGCCCCAGGTTTGTCGGTCCATTTCCGGTAGCAAAAAAGATTAATAACGTCACTTTATACCATTGACCTTCCCACCAGCATGCGGGGGGTAAGGTCCTTCCACGTGTCCCTTCTTAAACCAGCAGTCCCGGTGGGTCCCACTCCTCCTCCTCCCGTGTTGGTAGATGCCCAACCCGAGTATGAAGTGGAAAAAATTTTAGATTCACGCACGGTACAAAACTCGGTACAGTACCTCGTACATTGGAAAGGGTACGGCATTGAAGAGAGGCAATGGGTACCGGGCTCACGCATGCATGCAGACGAGTTAAGGAGGGAGTTTCATGCCTTACACCCCGAGAAACCTGGTAGGAGTTGTCCGGAGTCCACTCCTCGGGGGGGGTACTGTAAGGAAACGCGGAAAGGCCGCCGTCTCTCGAAGTTAGGCGGCTGTTTCCGCGTCCAGCATGGCGTCACAACGCGGAAAAAACGCCGCATGCCGCATAGGCAGTGCGGCGGAATCCGCATTGGTAACGGCGGAATCCGTATTGGTAACGGTGGAATCCGCATCAGAGGCGGCCCCCGCACTAGATACATTGCATGACAGTACTTGTGTGGCTGGGACTGATAGTCCACCAAGATTCAGACTTACACGCGCTCGAGCACAGAGGCAAAGTTTAAATAGCAGTTAGAAGGGAGTCGGCTGACCAGCTGGGTCAGCTGACAAATTCCACTGCTCTCATTGGACCAGCAATTAGGGATGTCCTGGAAAGGTCCTAGAGTATATATACTGCTGGTTGTTCACTTGCTCTTTGTCTGGCGTGCGATCACATATGTGGGAGCACCCAGATCCGTAGTCAGATCCGCAAGTGTGCCGGGACCAGCTGGAGCTGTAATCCTACACTTAGCTAGATTCTGTTGATAGCTAAAGTACTAGTTTGATTGTGATTATCTGTTATGACTTTTGCCTGCCTTGACTATCCTCCTGAACTCTGATCTTGTACCTCGATATTTCTGATACTCTGTTGCCGAACCCCGGCTCGTTCCTTGACTCTGCTTCTGCCTCCTGATTTTGTACCCCGATATATCTGATACCCCGTTGCTGAACCCTGCCTGTACTTTGACTCCGCCTTTGCCTCCTAATCTTGTACTTTATCTGTCCGTGTGTGTATGACCTGGCTTGTCCGACCTCGAGAACCGACCTTACTGTTAGAGGCGGTTCCTCGCTCTGTTAGTGATCCTTCCTCCTGAAGGTTACTTTCAGTCTGTCCTTCCTACTGTCAGTCTGACTCCTCCCGTCTTGGAGAGCTCAGGTCTGCGGAAGGAATCTGTGCAGTACTCCTTGCTGCACTGAGGCCTAGTCCTCTAAGTGTTATTGTTGCACCGAACACTACACTCTACTCAGGTGAACAGAGGTTAGCTAGTATATCGGATTATCAGTGATACTGCAGATCACGTATAATCTGGTATACATCTGTATTCCCAGTGATTCTGCAGATCACTGGTAATCAGATCCTCTCTGTGCTTCACCGATCGTTACAGAGACACTGGCAAAATACAGACAAAACTGGCATATAACAGAATTGGAATCAAATAGGTTTTAATTATGTCAATCCTTTCTCTGAAAGTCAATCGCCAACCTTTCCAGCGGACCACCTTAGCCTCAGCACAATTTTGGTCTGCTTTCCCAATTTTGGTGACCATAGTCACCTGGACCAAACTCTATGCCAAGTAATTTAATTTTTTCTTTTGGTTCTGGAAAAGAGACCGGAAGCAAGAAGTTCTCATTTTCCATACCCATCCAGAAAGCCTCACATTTATCCTGATTGATCTTGGACCCTGATGCTAATGAGTAACGGGCAACCTTTGCACAAACACCTTCTGCCTCCTCCTGCCCAGAGATTACCACAGGCACATCATCAGCATAGGCCACAACTCTGAGAGGAGGTACACCAGCCATGCCCGACGGCATGCCACACAAGGCTCCACCCTCAATCCTTCTTATAAAAGGATCAATGGCAAAAGCATATAGCAGGGGACTCAAAGGACACCCCTGGTGCACCCCAGATCTAACCTCAAAGGTCTGTCCATCCCAACCATTGATGAGCAGGAAACTTTCAGCACCTTTATATAAAACTTTAAGCCAATTAATAAACCTCCCTGGCAGACCATACTTACTAAGGAGCATCCACAGATAGTCATGATTGACATGATCAAAAGCCTTTGCCTGATCCAACGCCAGTAAGTATTTTCCCCAACCAGCAGCCCTGCATCTCTCCAGAATCTCCCGAACCGTTAATACAGCTGAAAAAGTACTTCTCTCCTGGACAGAACAGTGCTGCTGGTGAGAAAGCACCTCATTTGCCACCTGGCTCAAACGCCAAAAGATTATTTTAGCCAGAATCTTTCGATCAACATTGAGAAGGCTGATGGGCCGCCAATTCTCAATCATTGAAGAATCTTTACCCTTTGACAGAAGAATAACTGCTGATTCTCTCATAGAGGGAGGAAGCTCATCCTCTGCAAGACTACGATTGTAAACCTCTGCCAATTCAGGGGCCAGAATGTCCTTGAAAACCTTATCAAATTCGGCCATCAAGCCATCTGGCCCTGGAGTTTTTTTTGATAGCAAGTAGCCCTATGGCTTTCACCACTTCCTCAGCAGAAAATTTTTCCGTCAAAAACGCAAAAGGAACATCTAAATTTACCAGTCCTGGAATATCACACAAGAAAGATTCCATTACTGTCTGATCAAGAGGTCTGCTACCCAATAGTTCAGCATAAAAAGATCTCACGACTTCCAGAATCTCTGCTCTGGAGTTCACCAGAGATCCCGTACTATCCTTGAGACCATAAATGATCTTAACTGCTATACTTTGTTTACAATTTTGATAAAGGTCTGGCGAGTGACTTTTACCATAATCCCTTTCCAGAAGCAAAGAAGCATGCCGATCATACTGACTCTTGTGCAACAAATCCTTGATCCTTTTGATCTCCACAGGATCACCATCCCCCGAGACAGCGATTTCAAGTTTCCGCCTCAGATCCTGGTAGGTAACATATTTACCAAAGGCTCTTCTTTTTGCTAGGTTCTTGAAAATACCTACTGCCCATTTTTAACTATCTCCCACCACTCAGAACTACTGCTACAACAGTCCAGTAAAGTAACCTGTGCCTGAAAAAAATCCCTGAAGGATTTTCTTACACTTTCTTCTTTCAAAAGCAATGAATTTAAACTCCAAATACCCTTTCCTTTTGGAGGGACATCTGCAACATTCAACACTATAGATAGAATACAGTGATCGGAGAACTCCACCACCTGCACCCTTGGAGATGAGGTAGCAGAGCTCTCCTTAACAAAAAACCTATCTATCCTAATCCTACGCTCTCCACTGAAATAAGTGAAACCAGTGTCATCTGGGATGTGCTTTATATGCACATCTACCAGACCAGCATCCCTAACCATATTATTCAAAAAGTTACTATAACAGCCCAGGCAGGTCTTGGTACCTCTCCTGTCCCTTAACCTAACTATGGTATTGAAATCACTACCAAAGACCACCTCCTGGGCTGTAAACAGGAATGGCTTGATCTCTGCAAAAAGACGCTTCCTCTCCCCCTTAGACTGAGGCCCATAGATGTTGATCAGCCTCAAGTCCTGCCCCTTCACAGAGACATCCATGACCAAACATTGCCCCATCTCAATTTCACTTACCCGCTGGAAAGTTACCATGTCAGTCTTAAGCACTTGAGGACCTAGGGCTTTACCCCCCTTAAGGACCGGCCACTTTTTTTCCATTCAGACCACTGCAGCTTTCACGGTTTATTGTTCGCTCATACAACCTACCACCTAAATGAATTTTGGCTCCTTTTCTTGTCACTAATAAAGCTTTCTTTTGGTGCTATTTGATTGCTCCTGCGATTTTTACTTTTTATTATAGTCATCAAAAAAGACATGAATTTTGGCAAAAAAATGATTTTTTTAACTTTCTGTGCTGACATCTTTCAATTAAAGTAAAATTTCTGTATACATGCAGCGCGAAAAATGTGGACAAACATGTTTTTGATAAAAAAACCCATTCAGTGTATATTTATTGGTTTGGGTAAAAGTTATAGCGTTTACAAACTATGGTGCAAAAAGTGAATTTTCCCATTTTCAAGCATCTATGACTTTTCTGACCACCTGACATGTTTCATGAGGGGCTAGAATTCCAGGATAGTATAAATACCCCCCAAATGACCCCATTTGGAAAGAAGACATCCCAAAGTATTCACTGAGAGGCATAGTGAGTTCATAGAAGCTATTAATTTTTGTCACAAGTAAGCGGAAAATTAAACTTTGTTAAAAAAAAAAAAAAAAAAGTTTCCATTTCTTCTAACTTGCGACAAAAAAAAATGAAATCTGCCACGGACTCACCATGCCCCTCTCTGAATACCTTGAAGTGTCTACTTTCCAAAATGGGGTCATTTGTGGGGTGTGTTTACTGTCCTCGCATTTTGGGGGGTGCTAATTTGTAAGCACCCCTGTAAAGCCTAAAGGTGCTCATTGTACATTGGGTCCCTTAGCGCAGTTAGGCTGCAAAAAAGTGCCACACATGTGGTATTGCCGTACTCAGGAGAAGTAGTATGTTGTGTTTTGGGGTGTATTTTTACACATACCCATGCTGGGTGGGAGAAATACCTCTGTAAATGACAATCTTTTGATTTTTTTTACACACAATTGTCCATTTACAGAGTTATTTCTCCCACCCAGCATGGGTATGTGTAAAAATACACCCCAAAACACATTGTACTACTTCTCCTGAGTACGGCGATACCACATATGTGGCACTTTTTTCACCCTAACTGCGCTAAGGGGCCCAAAGTCCAATGAGTACCTTTAGGATTTCACAGGTCATTTTGAGAAATTTCGTTTCAAGACTACTCCTCACGGTTTAGGGCCCCTAAAATGCCAGGACAGTATAGGAACCCCACAAATGACCCCATTTTAGAAAGAAGACACCCCAAGGTATTCCGTTAGTAGTACGGTGAGTTCATAGAAGATTTTTTTTTTTGTCACAAGTTAGCGGAAAATGACACTTTGTGAAAAAAAAACTAAAAATCAATTTCCGCTAACTTGTGACAAAAAATAAAATCTTCTATGAACTCACCGTACTACTAACAGAATACCTTGGGGTGTCTTCTTTCTAAAATGGAGTCATTTGTGGGGTTCCTATACTGTCCTGGCGTTTTAGGGGCCCTAAACCGTGAGGAGTAGTCTTGAAACAACATTTCTCAAAATGACCTGTGAAATCCTAAAGGTACTCATTGGACTTTGGGCCCCTTAGCGCAGTTAGGGTGCAAAAAAGTGCCACATATGTGGTATCGCCGTACTCGGGAGAAGTAGTACAATGTGTTTTGGGGTGTATTTTTACACATACCCATGCTGGGTGGGAGAAATAACTCTGTAAATGGACAATTGTGTGTAAAAAAATCAAAAGATTGTCATTTACAGAGGTATTTCTCCCACCCAGCATGGGTATGTGTAAAAATACACCCCAAAACACATTATACTACTTCTCCCGAGTACGGCGATACCACATGTGTGGCACTTTTTTGCACCCTTACTGCGCTAAGGGGCCCAAAGTCCAATGAGTACCTTTAGGATTTCACAGGTCATTTTTGTTTCAAGACTACTCCTCACGGTTTAGGGCCCCTAAAATGTCAGGGCAGTATAGGAACCCCACTAATGACCCCATTTTAGAAAGAAGACACCCCAAGGTATTCCGTTAGGAGTATGGTGAGTTCATAGAAGTTTTTATTTTTTTGTCACAAGTTAGCGGAAATTGATTTTAATTGTTTTTTTTCACAAAGTGTCATTTTCCGCTAACTTGTGACAAAAAATAAAATCTTCTATGAACTCACCATACTCCTAACAGAATACCTTTGGGTGTCTTCTTTCTAGAATGGGGTCATTTGTGGGGTTCCTATACTGCCCTGGCATTTTAGGGGCCCTAAACTGTGAGGAGTAGTCTTGAAACCAACAATGTCGCAAAATGACCTGTGAAATCCTAAAGGTACTCATTGGACTTTGGGCCCCTTAGCGTACTTAGGGTGCAAAAAAGTGCCACATATGTGGTACCGCCGTACTCAGGAGAAGTAGTATAATGTGTTTTGGGGTGTATTTTTACACATACCCATGCTGGGTGGGAGAAATGTCTCTGTAAATGACAATTGTTTGATTTTTTTACACACAATTGTCCATTTACAGAGAGATTTCTCCCACCCAGCATGGGTATGTGTAAAAATACACCCCAAAACACATTATACTACTTCTCCTGAGTACGGCGATACCACATGTGTGACACTTTTTTGCAGCCTAGGTGCGCTAAGGGGCCCAACGTCCTAATCACAGGTCATTTTGAGGCATTTGTTTTCTAGACTACTCCTCACGGTTTAGGGCCCCTAAAATGCCAGGGCAGTATAGGAACCCCACAAGTGACCCCATTTTAGAAAGAAGACACCCCAAGGTATTCCGTTAGGTGTATGGCGAGTTCATAGAAGATTTTATTTTTTGTCACAAGTTAGTGAAAAATGACACTTTGTGAAAAAAAAAACAAAAATCAACAAAAGCTAACTTTTGACAAAAAATAAAATCTTCTATGAACTCGTCATACACCTAACAGAAGACATTGGGGTGTCTTTTTTTCTAAAATGGGGTCAGTTTGTGGGGTTCCTATACCGCCCTGGCATTTTACGGGCCCAAAACCGTGTGTAGTCTGGAAACCAAATGTCTCAAAATGACTGTTCAGGGGTATAAGCATCTGAAAATTTTGATGACAGGTGGTCTATGAGGGGGCGAATTTTGTGGAACCGGACATAAACAGGGTGGCCTTTTAGATGACAGGTTGTATTGGGCCTGATCTGATGGATAGGAGTGCTAGGGGGTGACAGGAGGTGATTGATGGGTGTCTCAGGGGGTAGTTAGAGGGGAAAATAGATGCAATCAATGCACTGGGGAGGTGATCGGAAGGGGGTCTGAGGGGGATCTGAGGGTTTGGCCAAGTGATCAGGAGCCCACACGGGGCAAATTAGGGCCTGATCTGATGGGTAGGTGTGCTAGGGGGTGACAGGAGGTGATTGATGGGTGTCTCAAGGTGTGATTAGAGGGGGGAATAGATGCAAGCAATGCACTGGCGAGGTGATCAGGGCTGGGGCATGAGGGCATTCTGAGGGTGTGGGCGGGTGATTGAGTGCCCTAGGGGCAGATAGGGGTCTAATCTGATAGGTAGCAGTGACAGGGGGTGATTGATGGGTAAATAGTGGGTGTTTAGGGTAGAGAACAGATATAAACACTGCACTTGGGAGGTGATCTGACGTCGGATCTGCGGGCGAACTATTGGTGTGGGTGGGTGATCAGATTGCCCACAAGGGGCAGGTTAGGGGCTGATTGATGAGTGGCAGTGACAGGGGGTGATTGATGGGTGGCAGTGACAGGGGATGATTGATGGGTGATCAGTGGTTTATTACAGGGAAGGACAGATGTAAATAATGCCCTGGCGAATTGATAAGGGGGGGTCTGAGGGCAATCTGAGCGTGTAGGCGGGTGATTGGGTGCCCGCAAGGGGCAGATTAGGGTCTGATCTGATGGGTAGCAGTGACAGGTGGTGATAGGGGGTGATTGATGGGTAATTAGTGGGTAATTAGTGGGTGTTTAGAGGAGACAATAGATGTAAACGCTGCGCTTGGGTGGTGATCTGATGTCGGATCTGCGGGCGATCTATTGGTGTGGGTGGGTGATCAGATTGCCCGCAAGGGGCAGGTTAGCGGCTGATTGATGGGTGGCAGTAACAGGGGGTGATTGATGGGTGGCAGTGACAGGGGGTGATTGATGGGTGATTGACAGGTGATTGACAGGTGATCAGTGGGTTATTACAGGGAAGCACAGATGTAAATATTGCACTGGCGAATTGATAAGGGGGGGTCTGAGGGCAATCTGAGCGTGTAGGCGGGTGATTGGGTGCCCGCAAGGGGCAGATTAGGGTCTGATCTGATGGGTAACAGTGACAGGTGGTGATAGGGGGTGATTGATGGGTGATTGATGGGTAATTAGTGGGTGTTCAGAGGAGAGAATAGATGTAAACACTGCGCTTGGGTGGTGATCTGATGTCGGATCTGCGGGCGATCTATTGGTGTGGGTGGGTGATCAGATTGCCCGCAAGGGGCAGGTTAGGGGCTGATTGATGGGTGGCAGTGACAGGGGGTGATTGATGGGTGATTGACAGGTGAATGACAGGTGAGTGACAGGTGATCAGGGGGGATAGATGCATACAGTACACAGGGGGTGGGGGGTCTGGGGGGTGGGGTCTGGGGAGAATCTGAGGGGTGGGGGGGTGATCAGGAGGGGGCAGTGGGCAGGGGGGGAGATAAAAAAAAAATAGCGTTGACAGATAGTGACAGGGAGTGATTGATGGGTGATTAGGGGGGTGATTGGGTGCAAACAGGGGTCTGGGGGGTGGGCAGGGGGGGGGGGGTCTGAGGGGTGCTGTGAGCGATCTGGGGCAGGGGGGGGAGAAATCAGTGTGCTTGGGTGCAGACTAGGGTGTCTGCAGCCTGCCCTGGTGGTCCCTCAGACACTGGGACCACCAGGGCAGGAGGCAGCCTGTATAATACACTTTGTAAACATTACAAAGTGTATTATACACTTTGTATGCGGCGATCGCGGGGTTAACATCCCGCCGGCGCTTCCGTATGGCCGGCGGGATGTTGCGGCGGGTGAGCGGTGACAGGCGCCGGCGGAGGATCGCGTCACGGATGACGCGATCGCTCCGCCCATGCCCCTACAAGGACCGCCGCCTTTGGGCATGAGCTGGTCCTTGCGGGGTCCACTTCCCGGCCGCCTCTGTGCTTTAGGCGGTCGGGAAGTGGTTAAAAAGGACCGCCACCCCAGTATAAGGCTCAGCCGCAAGAGACCAATAAGAGGGACCAAAGTGCCAGTCCCTCTTGGCTTCATGAATAGCAGACAAGGATTGAAGCCTGGTCTCTTGCAAAAATAAAATGTCTGCCTCAAATTGTCTGAGAAAAAATACGGCTTCCTTACGAGCACTTACAGGTCTCATACTAGCAACATTAATGGTTGCTAGTTTCAAAGGGGGGCGACCTCTATCAAGATAAATGAAACGTACCCTTTCTTAAACTGCACTTTCCTCCTCTTTAGAGGAAGACACTTCCATATCCTCAGTTTCTTTTCCGACTGGGACAGCTTCACTTTCGTCAAATAAATCTTCATCACTATCTACATTATCTGACACAATTTTAAATTTATTTTGCAATTTTACCTTCTTCTTTTTCCTAAGCTCTTCTAATTTTTTAGACGCTTTCTCTTCTGCTATATTCTTCTTTTCCCTCCTCCCCCTTACCCCACACACCTTCCCCACTTTCTGAGGTTTGGCTTTTTACTCATTTTTTTCTTTCTTTTTACTCTCTTTCTGTTTAGTAACAGACTTTACCACCACACCTCCCTCCTTTTTATCATCACACTTTTTGGATCCCTCATTCCTTCTAGGACTGCTTGTCTCAGTGTTTTTTTCCAATCCTTTCCCTACCGTACTCTCTCCTTCCACAACCTTTTCCTCTATCTTTGAGGAAGGGACGGAAAATATGTTTGACCCTTTAACAGGATCACTTAACTGAAAAGTAAAAACTGAATTACCAGACTGGGGAACAGGCACAGTCAAAAGAAGGGGGAGGAAGAGGAGGAGGAGCTGACTTAAGGACAGACAGGAAAGGAGGAATATCAATCTGGGGCTTCAGGGCGGTGGATAACACAGATGACGGCCCTCCACCAGGGACAGCCTCTTCCACTTCTTCTTCAAGAATTCTTTCCATCTCTTTAGGAACTTCCTCCTCTATATTGGACCACGATTCAGGACACTGGGAATAAGGATGACCCAATTTGAGGCGTATACTGCATCTAATTTTCTTGCAATCTTTCGGCAAGGGTCCTAAAGCGTGGCATCAAGAGCATTTTTGTTCCTTACAGCATATACTGTAATGGCTTTTCGAATTACATTTATAACATACACGAGGCTGACCCTGGTAAAAGACTGTCACCCTGTCACGGCCTATAAAGACAATGTAGGAATATGTTTGACCACATTTCCCTCTCTGCTCAGCCTTACCATCAGCTCCCAACTAACCCCCCAGATCCTGAACTCATCCATCACCTTCTTTGGCGTACTCAGAGGTACACCATAGTTCTTGATCCAGACTAACAAGTCATGCACAGGGATGGATTCGTTCGAGACCACGATCGTCACATTTTTGTCCAACGACTGCCTGGACACCACCTGGGGCAACAAACCTTTCCATTCTTCACTCATTTTCCAGGTTTTCTCATATTTCTCCCAAAAGGTATCCAGGCCATTCGGGGACAAAAAGCTGACATCTAAAAAGGAGGGGGGGGGGGGGGGTTCAGGAGCCAAAATGGCATAAAAACCCACCGCCCTGAAGCCCATTTTCAATAACAGCTGAATAAATGTTTTTCTTGAATAATTTACTCCATTGTCACCCTTATTCACTTTCTTTTTTAATGCACTTGAATAAGACAAACGAGCTTTTTTAATGACATCCTGTTTACCTTGTTGCTTATCAACAGATACAGGCGCAGCAACAACACTTTGATTTAATTCAACCTCTTTCCCACCCTCCACCCTTTGAACATCACCAAACATTCTCTTCTTCCCATCATCATTTGAAATACTTACACTTCTCCTTTTTTCTGCCTGACCTCTTATTTTCTCTTGATCGATCTTACCACCCTCCTCCTCCACTCCCCTGGACTGCTGCACCTCATTTCCCCTCCCCACCTTAGTGCTGTCCCCTTTTTCATTTACCCAGTCAATCCTGCCTGCATCCAGAGATGTTGCTGCAGTAAGACCTCCACTCCCCGCCTCCTTCGCTGCATTTTTGGGTTGACACCTATTTGCCTGTGTCACCCACTGCCTCAGATATCCTCCTTCCTTTGAAAAAACATTCCCTATTGAGGGAAACATCGCCACAGCCACCGTCCCCGCCTTGCCCTGAACCTAAACCCACCACACCAATTGCTGCATTAGCGAGGGGAAAGCCCTGTTGACTGGAAACTGCAGGGGTTTCCACAAACTCTCCACTTTTCTGAACAGCACCACCAGAGTGAGCTGAGGGGGTGGCGGGGGGGCGTGGCTAGCCTGCATGGAGTGAGACTGCATCTTTTCTCACTCTCTCCGGTCCGAGCAAAATCCTGCCGCATCCCCGTGGAACACCTCACTAGACCCAGACAAAATTAACAACATCTATGCACTGAAGGGTCAGGACCTAGCCAGTGGAACAAGATGGTGAAATACGGCCTGGCAAAGGAGGCAGGACCTGCGGAGAAGCTGGCACGCTTTGCACATGAAAGCACACAAGATGGAGCTGATAAGGGAGGCTCCTGTGGAATGTACGAAAGTGAGCCTGATACGATTGGGAATGTCAAAGAGCCACACTGAGGTGGGTGAACAACAAGCCCCGTTATCGCAAGGCAGGGATAATCTGCCCAAAGACAGAATGAGGGATGCCAGCTCAAAACAAGCAGAGCAGGTATAGGGGCAGATATGTGCACAGGCCCAAGATGAGGAGGATCACACGGAGGTCGCTGAACCCACCAGAGCTAGAGTTGGGCCGAACGGTTCGCCTGCGAACGGTTCCATGTTCGCGTCCTGCAGGCGAAGTCTTGCGGAAGTTCGGTTCGCCCCATAATGCACCATGAGGGTCAACTTTCACCCTCTACATCACAGTCAGCAGGCCCAGTGTAGCCAATTAGGCTGCACTAGCCCCTGGAGCCACTCCCCCCCTAATAAAAGGCAGGCAGCGGCGGCCATTAAGCTCACTCGTGTGCCTGCGTTAGTGAGAGTAGGGCGAGCTGCTGCAGACTGTCTCTCATAGGGAAAGATTAGTTAGGCTTAGCTTGTTCCTGGCTGCATACCTGTTCTGTGAACCCACCACTGCATACCTGTACTGTGAACCCACCACTGCATACCTGTTCAGTGAACCCACCACTGCATACCTGTTCTGTGAACCCACCACTGCATACCTGTACTGTGAACCCACCACTGCATACCTGTTCAGTGAACCCACCACTGCATACCTGTTCAGTGAACCCACCACTGCATACCTGTTCAGTGAACCTGTCACTGCATACCTGTTCTGTGAACCCACCACTGCATACCTGTTCAGTGAACCCACCACTGCATACCTGTTCAGTGAACCCACCACTGCATACCTGTTCAGTGAACCTGCCACTGCATACCTGTACTGTTCAGTGAACCTGCCACTGCATACCTGTTCTGTTCAGTGAACCCACCACTGTATACCTGTTCTGTTCAGTGAACCTGCCACTGTATACCTGTTCTGTTCAGTGAACCCGCCACTGTATACCTGTTCTGTTCAGTGAACCTGCCACTGTATACCTGTTCTGTTCAGTGAACCCGCCACTGTATACCTGTTCAGTGAACCTGCCACTGCATACCTGTTCAGTAAACCCACCACTGCATACCTGTTCAGTGAACCCTCCACTGCATACCTGTTCAGTGAACCTGCCACTGCATACCTGTTCTGTTCAGTGAACCTGCTACTGTATACCTGTTCTGTTCAGTGAACCCGCCACTGCATACCTGTTCTGTTCAGTGAACCTGCCACTGTATACCTGTTCTGTTCAGTGAACCTGCCACTGTATACCTGTTCTGTTCAGTGAACCCGCCACTGTATACCTGTTCAGTTAACCCGCCACTGCATACCTGTTATGTTCAGTGAACCCACCACTGCATACCTGTTCTGTTCAGTGAACCCACCACTGCATACCTGTTCAGTGAACCCACCACTGCATACCTGTTCAGTGAACCTGCCACTGCATACCTGTACTGTTCAGTGAACCTGCCACTGCATACCTGTTCTGTTCAGTGAACCCACCACTGTATACCTGTTCTGTTCAGTGAACCTGCCACTGTATACCTGTTCTGTTCAGTGAACCCGCCACTGTATACCTGTTCTGTTCAGTGAACCTGCCACTGTATACCTGTTCTGTTCAGTGAACCCGCCACTGTATACCTGTTCAGTGAACCTGCCACTGCATACCTGTTCAGTAAACCCACCACTGCATACCTGTTCAGTGAACCCTCCACTGCATACCTGTTCAGTGAACCTGCCACTGCATACCTGTTCTGTTCAGTGAACCTGCTACTGTATACCTGTTCTGTTCAGTGAACCCGCCACTGCATACCTGTTCTGTTCAGTGAACCTGCCACTGTATACCTGTTCTGTTCAGTGAACCTGCCACTGTATACCTGTTCTGTTCAGTGAACCCGCCACTGTATACCTGTTCAGTTAACCCGCCACTGCATACCTGTTATGTTCAGTGAACCCACCACTGCATACCTGTTCTGTTCAGTGAACCCGCCACTGCATACCTGTTCTGTGAACCTGCCACTGCATACCTGTTCTGTGAACCCACCACTACATACCTGTTCTGTTCAGTGAACCCGCCACTGCATACCTGTTCTGTTCAGTGAACCTGCCACTGTATACCTGTTCTGTTCAGTGAACCCGCCACTGTATACCTGTTCAGTTAACCCGCCACTGCATACCTGTTGTGTTCAGTGAACCCACCACTGCATACCTGTTCTGTTCAGTGAACCCGCCACTGCATACCTGTTCTGTGAACCTGCCACTGCATACCTGTTCTGTGAACCCACCACTACATACCTGTTCTGTTCAGTGAACCCGCCACTGCATACCTGTTCTGTTCAGTGAACCTGCCACTGTATACCTGTTCTGTTCAGTGAACCCACCACTGTATACCTGTTCAGTTAACCCGCCACTGCATACCTGTTGTGTTCAGTGAACCCGCCACTGTATACCTGTTCTGTTCAGTGAACCTGCCACTGTATACCTGTTCTGTTCAGTGAACCCACCACTGCATACCTGTTCTGTTCAGTGAACCCGCCACTGCATACCTGTTCTGTGAACCCGCCACTGCATACCTCTTGTGTTCAGTGAACCCACCACTGCATACCTGTTCTGTTCAGTGAACCCGCCACTGCATACCTGTTCTGTGAACCTGCCACTGCATACCTGTTCTGTGAACCCGCCACTGCATACCTGTTGTGTTCAGTGAACCCGCCACTGCATACCTGTTCAGTGAACCCGCCACTGCATACCTGTTCTGTTCAGTGAACCCGCCACTGCATACCTGTTCTGTTCAGTGAACCCACCGCATCAGTGCGCATACCTGTGCAGTTAAGTGAACCCACCTACCTACGTGAGTGCACGCAGTGTGATATACCACTCCGTGCATACCCGATATGGACAAAACAGGTAGAGGAAGAGGTAGTGCCAGAGCCAGAGGAAGGCCTCCCGGCAGGTCTGTGCGAGGTCGTGTAAATGTAATTTCGTGTGGACCTGGCCCACAGTACAGTGCTCGGAAGAAGGCACGTCCCATCACCTCCCAAGATTGTCAGGACGTGGTTGAGTATTTAGCGACACAGAACACCTCATCTTGCTCAGCCACCAGCGCTACTACTAGCACCACTTCCGCTGCATTTGACACTTCGCAAGAATTATTTAGTGGTGAAATCACTGATGCACAGCCATTGTTGTTACAGCCAGATGAATTTTCACCAGCTCATATGTCTGAGTTACGCAGCAACACTATGGATGTAACGTGTAAGGAGGATGAAGGACCTACTGCTGATGGTGCATGTTTGGATTTTTCTGAGGCAAGCGAAGCTGGGCAGGATGATTACGATGATGACGATGATACGGATCCTCTGTATGTTCCCAATAGAGGAGATGAAGAGGGGAGATGAAGAGGGGGACAGTTCAGAGGGGGAGTCAGAGAGTAGTAGGAGGAGAGAAGTTGCTGAAAGAAACTGGGGCAGCTCTTCATCAGAAACAGCTGGTGGCAGTGTCCGGCACCATGTATCGCCACCTATGTACAGCCAGCCAACTTGCCCTTCAGCATCAGCTGCTGAGGCCCCCCATAGTGCCCACATCCCAGGGTGGCTCAGCGGTGTGGAAATTTTTTAATGTGTGTGCCTCAGATCGGAGCAAAGCCATCTGTTCGCTCTGCCAACAAAAATTGAGCCAACACTCACGTAGGGACAAGTGCCTTACGAAGGCACCTGGAGAAAAGGTACAAACAGCAATGGGATGGCCACCTGAGCAAAAGCAGCAGCAGCACACAAAAGAAAAGTCACCCTCCTTCCCCTCTTCCTTCTTCAGGTGCATCATCTGCTTCTGCCGCTTTCTCCCTTGCACCTTCACAGGCACCCTCCTCCACTCCGCCTCTGCCCTTGAGCGGTTCCTGCTCCTCTGCCCACAGCAGCAGTCAGGTGTCCGTGAAGGAAATGTTTGAGCGGAAGAAGCCAATTTCGGCCAGTCACCCCCTTGCCCGGCGTCTGACAGCTGGCGTGGCGGAACTGTTAGCTCGCCAGCTGTTACCATACCGGCTGGTGGACTCTGAGGCCTTCCGTAAATTTGTGGCCATCGGGACACCGCAGTGGAAGATGCCAGGCCGCACTTATTTTTCTAGAAAGGCCATACCCCAACTGCACCGTGAAGTTGAGAGGCAAGTGGTGTCATCTCTTGCGAAGAGCGTTGGGTCAAGGTTACACCTGACCACGGATGCCTGGTCTGCCAAGCACGGGCAGGGCCGCTATATTACGTACACAGCCCATTGGGTCAACCTGGTGAACGATGGCAAGCAGGGCGCAGCGGACCAAATTGTGACACCTCCATGGCTTGCAGGCAGGCCTCCTGCCACCTCTTCTCCTCCTGCTACATGCTCTTCGCTGTCCTCCTCCTCCTTGGCTGAGTGGCAGTTCTCCTCTCCAGCTACACAGCCCCAGCTCCGCAGGGCCTATGCTGCATGCCAGGTACGGCGGTGTCACACCATCTTAGACATGTCTTGCCTCAAAGCGGAGAGTCACACTGGAGCAGCTCTCCTGGCTGCTCTTAAGAAACAGGTGGATGAGTGGCTGACCCCGCACCACCTGGAGATAGGCAACGTGGTGTGCGACAACGGCAGCAATCTGCTTGCCGCTTTGCATATGGGGAAGCTGACACACATACCCTGCATGGCACATGTCATGAATCTAGTTGTTCAAAGATTTGTGTCAAAGTACCCTGGCTTAGCGGATGTCCTGAAGCAGGCCAGGAAGTTCTGTGGGCATTTGAGGCGGTCTTACACAGCCATGGCACGCTTTGCGGAAATTCAGCGGAAAAACAACTTGCCGGTGAGACGCCTGATTTGCGATAGCCCGACTCGCTGGAATTCGACCCTGCTCATGTTCTCCCGCCTGCTAGAACAGAAGAAAGCCGTCACCCAGTACCTCTACAACTACAGTAGAATGAAACAGTCTGGGAAGATGGGGATGTTCTGGTCCGACAACTGGACACTGATGAGAAATGCATGCAGGCTCATGCGGCCGTTTGAGGAGGTGACCAACCTGGTGAGCCGCAGTGAAGGCACCATCAGCGACTTAATTCCCTACGCTTACTTCTTGGAGCGTGCTGTGCGTAGAGTGGCAGATGAAGCTGCGAATGAGCGTGACCAGGAACAATTACGGCAGGAACAGGCATGGGACCAATTTTCATCAGACCCAGCTGTTTCCTCAACACCTGCGGCAGCACAGAGGGGGGAGGAGGAGGAAGAAGAGAAGTCGTGTGCAGAAGACGAGTCAGACTCAGAGGATGATGAGCAAGGTGTTTCTTTGGGGGAGGAGGAGGAGGGGACGACGGCAGGAGAACAACCGCAGCAGGTGTCGCAGGGGGCTTGTGCTGCTCAACCTTCCCGTGGTATTGTTCGCAGCTAGGGGGAGGAGGTTGACTTACGTGACGTCACTGAGGAAGAGCAAGAGGAGATGCATGGTACATCTGGATCCGACTTTGTGCAGATGTCGTCTTTTATGCAGTCCTGCCTGTTGAGGGACCCCCGTATAAAAAACCTCAAGGGGAATGAGCTGTACTGGGTGGCCACACTACTAGACCCTCGGTACAGGCACAAAGTGGCGGACCTGTTACCAACTCACCTGAAGGTGGAAAGGATGCAGCACATGCAGAACAAGCTGTCAACTATGCTTTACAATGCCTTTAAGGGTGATGTGACAGCACAACGCCAGCAAGGTACCACTGCCACTAATCCTCCTCCCGTGTCCACGCAGTCAAAGACAGGACGCTCCAGCGATCTCATGGTGATGTCGGACATGTGGACGTTCTTTAGTCCAACGCCTCGCCGTAGCCCTTCCGGATCCACCCTCCACCAACGCCTGGAACGGCAGGTAGCCGACTACCTGGCCTTAAGTGTGGATGTAGACACTGCTGTGAACAGCGATGAGGAACCCTTGAACTACTGGGTGCGCAGGCTTGACCTGTGGCCAGAGCTGTCCCAATTTGCCATCTAACTTCTCTCCTGCCCTGCCGCAAGCGTCCTGTCAGAAAGGACCTTCAGCGCAGCTGGAGGCATTGTCACTGAGAAGAGAAGTCGCCTAAGTCACAAAACTGTTAAGTACCTCACCTTTATCAAAATGAATGAGGCATGGATCCCGGAGGGCTGCTGCCCGCCCCAAGACTAAGTCAGTCCCCGCACACACAGCATCTCTGCCTGCACGCCGTGTGACTGGCTGCCTGGCCTGCCCCAAGAAGACTAAGTCGCTCCCAGTCCCTCCACACAGCATGTCTGCCTGCAGGCCGCTTGACTACCTTCTCCGCCACCACCAACAGGGTCCGGGACTCCAGGCGGATTGCTGATTTTTTTAGGCCGCTGCTAGCAGCGGCCGCTGTAATAATTTTTCTGGTGCGTGTACATGACTGCCTAATTTTTCTGGCTGCACTGCGGGCAGCTGCAACAACAAAAGAAAAGGCATGTACATGCGCCCATTCCCCTTCGTGATCATTACCTTGCCGTGGTGAAGGGGCTTGCGTATCACAATGAAGCAATGACCGGCGCCTAGATGAGTGTCTCGGGGGGCACACCCACGATAATAAGGTCGTTGCCTCATTGTGGTCAGACCAAATTTGATCAGCTGGACAGTCACTGTTCTGTCATTCACCTACATCAGCCAGGCGACCATATGGGCTGTAAAGCCACCAAAACCTGCACTCTCGCCATGGCGCGCACCAGTCCAGCACGGCCGTCACTACACAAACAGCTGTTTGCGGTGCGTTACACGGGGAGTTTGGTGTGTCAGTGTGAAGCAGTACCTTAATTACACTACTGATTGATGTATACACATGCAAGATGTTTTAAAGCACTTTAGGCCTGTCATTTAGCATTCAATGTGATTTCTGCCCTTAAAACGCTGCTTTGCGTCAAATCCAGATTTTTCCCGGGGACTTTTGGCATGTATCCCACTCCTCCACCTGGGGGTCCAGGTGTTAGACACCTTGAAACATCTTTTCCATCACTTTTGTGGCCAGCATAATTTTATTTTTTTTTCAAAGTTCGCATCCCCATTGAAGTCTATTGCGGTTCGCGAACTTTTACGCGAACCGAACCTTCCGCGGAAGTTCGCGAACCCAGTTCGCGAACCGAAAATCGGAGGTTCGGCCCCACTCTAACCAGAGCAGAACTAATGGAGACAATCAGGGGCTTACACGTTTCACTAAGCACCAGGTTAGACACTATTCAAACTGACATTTCTTTTGTCAAGCATGATTTGTCTAAATTACGTGATAGAACTGCTGAATGTGAGCGCAGAGTGGGACGAATTAAGACCTCTGCAATCCACTGTTGCCAGTGTCCAGAAGCTGTCGGACTCGCATTCTTTCAAGTTAGATGACTTAGAAAACAGATCTAGACAATCAAATCTGAGGTTTGTAGGCTTCCCCGAAAAATCGGAAGGTGAGAAACCTGAAACCTTCTTGGAAAAATGGCTAAAAGACTCCCTACCTGATTTGAATCCATCTTCAGCCTTCTGTATTGAGAGAGCTCATAGAATTCCTGGGGGTCTCCCCAAACCTGGTGCTCGCCCGAGGCCTGTGATTGCAAAACTTCTAAAATACAGAGATAAGCTGGAGATTTTAAAAGCAACAAGAAATGCTCCAGAACTTCAGTTTAATGGTGCTAAAATCTCTGTCTATCAGGACTATTCTGCTGAAGTACAAAAACTTTTCTGCAGGTTAAGAAAAGCTTACAACACCAACAAGTCTCCTACAGCATGCTCTATCCTGCTAAACTGAGAATCCAATTTAAAGGGAAAACACATTTTTTTCACTGATTCTAAAGATGCTGATGACTGATTGGAGCTTCAGGCAGGGAACACACTTGCAGGGCCGTTTTCCCCTGCGTTTCCCAGGTTTCCGTCGGGTTTTGCGGTCGCATCTAACGCGTGCGTTTTTCCGCGTGCGTTTCTGCGTTTCTGCGTTTGCATGGCATGTAGTGTCATGCAATGTGCGGAAAAAAGCAGAAAACTGTGCGGCTACAAAACGCGGAAAAAAACGCGAACGCAAACGCGCACAAACGCATGCGGCGCAGCGTTTCCCGAGCTAGGCTATTATTTTCAATAGCCTCTAAAATCGTGCGCGTTTTGCCGTTCGCGGCAAAACGCGCAGAAACGCATGTAGTGTGTTCCCTGCCTCAGGGTCTCAAGGTGCCTGTTCAGGAAAGGAGAGCTGCACGTTATTTTTTTTTGCTCATGCAAGTTTATATACTAATCTTGTCTGATATACTCACCTATATGTTGCTATGACAGGTTGACTTTGGCTTTTTAGGATATCATTTTGAGAAAAAATGGAACTATATCTACTGAGTCTGGCTATTCCCCTAGTCTGGCTGTGAAGCAGGTAACATCTCTCTGCTCTCTCTCCCTTCTGGAGATCAGCGTCATCTGCAGCACAAACCATCATCTGCAGCACAAGAACCATCATCTGCAGCCCAGACCAAGTACGATGGCGGCGCGCACAGACGCAGCGGCTTCATGCTACCCACATTGGTGCTCTCTTCTATTAATTTTCTTCCTACTGACCTTCACCGCCTCACAAGCAAAGGCCAGCATCCACTACAAACGCCAGGAGCTTCTACAGATCGGATCAAGCAGCACAGGAGATTACTTTAACACGGAATCAATACCGCAGGAGATTCTTAGATCACCGGGTCTTTCGTTAACCACTGCTATCCTCGGAAATAGACGGGGCAGAAAGCGAAGCAAGAGGAAACAAAAGAGAGGTAAGCGATCAGGACTGCTAACTAGACTGAGAGCTACTCCACATAAAACCCCTCTTCCTAGCGCACTGCTTGCAAATGTGAGATCCCTCGCAAGTAAAATGGATGAGCTCCGACTGGATATCTCCACGTATAAAACTATGAGAGACTGTTGCCTTTTGATTTTTTCGGAGACATGGCTGGACCCCTCCATACCAGACGCTGCCGTTGAGCTTGCAGGTCAAACGCTTCACCGTGCTGATCGACCGCATGATTCTGGCAAGAAAACAGGTGGAGGACTATGTGTTTATAACCGTAATGCTTGGTGCACTAACGTAACCATAATCAACAAATCTTGTTCACCTGATGTGGAATATTTAATGCTGAGATGTCGATCGTTTTACCTACCCAGGGAACATACAGTTATTATAATTATGGCAGTATACATTCCACCTCATGCCAATACTAAGTCAGCAAATGAACAACTGTTTGATATCATTAGTAAGCAACAGAATTTACACCCTGATGCAATTTGCATCATTGCTGGAGATTTTAGCCAAGCAAATCTTAAGAAGGTATTTCCCAGATTTTATCAGCATGTGGACTGTAAAACCAGAGGAGAAAACACCTTGGATCATGTCTATACAAACATAAAAAGTGCTTATAAGATTACCCAACGCCCCCCACTGGGACAGTCTGACCATCTATCTTTGTTTCTTATTCCCGCATGCAAAGCCATTATCAACACTGCTAAACCAATTAGCAAGTCTGTTAAAGTCTGGCCTGAGACTGCCGTTTCTCAGCTCCAAGATTGCTTTGAAAATACGGATTGGGATATTTTCTTTCATAAAACAGACCTGGAGACGAGTACTTCCTCTGTATTGTCATATGTTAATTTCTGTGTGGACACCATCACTGTCAACAAAAGAATTACGGTTTACCCAAATCATAAACCATGGATAACAAAAGAACTCAAGGGACTTCTAAAGAATAGAAACAAAGCTTTTAAAATACAGGACAAAGACGCATATTCTTCAGCCAGAGCAAGTCTGAAAAAAGGCATACGAGATGCAAAACTTAAATACGAACAAAGGATTGAGGAAAACTTTGAAAATGACTCAAACCCAAGGAGGATGTGGCAAAGCATTCAACTATTCACAGATTACAAAAAGAAGAATAGCACTCAATATACACTGGACAATAACATCCCCAGCCTAGCAGAGGAACTTAACAACTTCTTTGCTAGATTTGAAAAAGACAACAATCGGCCTCCAGTCAACTTTGGGCCCACTACAGACTCACAGCCATTAATCCTTCACATACATGAAGTGCAGCAAGCACTCACAAATATCAACACCAGGAAAGCTGCAGGTCCTGATGGTGTGCAAGGACGTGTGCTCCAGGCCTGTGCTGGTCAACTAGCGAAAGTTTTTACACAAATATTCAACCTTTCTCTGTCCTTGGGCCTTCCATCATGCCTTAAATCTACAACCATTGTGCCAGTCCCAAAAAATCCTAGGATAACCTGTCTTAATGATTACCGACCAGTTGCTCTAACCCCTGTCATCGCCAAGTGCTTTGAACGACTGTTAGACACACACATCAAGGCCTCCATCCCAGCAAATCTAGATCAACACCAGTTTGCTTACCGAACAACTAGATCGACTGAGGATGCCATCTGTGTAGCTCTCCATGCTGCCCTCTCACACCTGGAAAAGCCCAACTCCTATGTTAGGATGCTCTTTGTTGACTACAGCTCAGCATTTAACACCATTGTACCTAGCCAGCTGACCAACAAACTCCATGCACTAGGTCTTGCTCCCTCCATATGTACTTGGTTATTGGACTTCCTTACTAATCGCCCTCAAACTGTCAGACTAGGAAAACAGACATCCTCCACCCTTACCCTGAGCACTGGCGTGCCACAGGGCTGTGTATTAAGCCCTCTCCTCTATGCACTTTTCACCCATGACTGCTAGCCTATCCATACCTCAAACGTAATTGTTAAGTTTGCAGATGATACGACTGTCATTGGGCTTATATCAGACAATGAGGAAGCTGCATACAGAGAAGAAGTTAGGAACCTGACTGCATGGTGCGACATTAACAACCTGTTATTAAATACAAAGAAGACCAAAGAAATTATTCTGGACTTTAGGACCACCAAAAAGACTACTCACCTACCGCTAATGATCAATGCAGAGGCTGTGGAGAGAGTTTCCAGCTTCAAATTTTTGGGAGTCACCATCGCAGAGAACCTGTTCTGGGCTGACAATGCTTTAGCTCTAACTGGCAAAGCACAACAACGCCTCTACTTTCTGAGAAAACTAAGGAGCGCTAACCTCCCACAGAAGCTGCTGGTTAATTTCTACAGATGCACTATAGAAAGCGTTCTGACCAATTGCATGACGGCCTGGTACAACAGCTGCACGAGGCTACTAGAGAAGCCCTGCAGCGAGTTGTTAAAACAGCAGAAGCCATTATTGGCACTGAACTACCATCACTGGAACTTTTGTATAATACTCGCAGCGTGAGAAGGGCCAAAATCATTATCAAAGACAACACTCACCCTGGAAATGCCTTGTTTGAGCTCCTTCCATCAGGTAAACATTTTAGATCAACCCGCACACACACAAACAGACTGAAAGACAGCTTTTTCCCATCCGCCATAAACTTGATAAACTCTGAATCCTCTCTGAAATAATTAACACTGTGTACAAATTGTTTAAACATCTGTAATACCTGGCATACTTGTATAATTTCTTCTCTTCCTTGTTACTATCACTATGTTCCCTATATGCACCATGGGGTTGTCATGAAAAGTAATTTCGTTGTGTTACACAATGACAATAAATTGAATTGAATTGAATTGAGGTGTCATGTACATGGAGTAGGCTGCCTGATATTCTTCTTCTCCTCACATGGCGAGGCAAAACTGTGTAAAAGTTTCTTACCTCACATCAATGCATCAACACTTTCATGCTCAGGATATATAATAATATTAGGATGGCAAGTACATTACAGCAGGAGTTTTTTTTCTTCTCTTTTTTTGCCTAGTCTGCTTCATACAAATGCCTCTCCAATAACCCTTGGTTTTTGTTGCCCATTTTTTAAGGGTTATATAGCACTGCATATGATGCATATACTGTATTTGTCTTGCACTATTATTATATACTTGAATATGTCTTCAAATCGTTATTTCACTGTATTTACTTGTCATAGTCATTGGTTCTATATGTTAAAATGGGTTAAAAGTCTGTTGGGGACCCATTAAAAGGTCCACGTTTTATGATCTTTTTATATTCTAAGGTATGTTATAACATTCTAATGTTCTAGGGGATGCTACATAGATATACAGTGGTGTGAAAAACGATTTGCCCCCTTCCTGATTTCTTATTCTTTTGCATGTTTGTCACACTTAAATGTTTCTGCTCATCAAAAACTGTTAACTATTAGTCAAAGATAACATAATTGAACACAAAATTCAGTTTTAAATGATGGTTTTTATTATTTAGTGAGAAAAAAACTCAAAACCTACATGGCCCTGTGTGAAAAAGAAATTGCTCCCTGAACCTAATTACTTGTTGGGCCACCCTTAGCAGCAATAACTGCAATCAAGTGTTTGCGATAACTTGCAACAAGTCTTTTACAGCGCTCTGGGGGAATTTTGGCCCACTCATCTTTGCAGAATTGTTGTAATTCAGCTTTATTTGAGGGTTTTCTAGCATGAACCGCCTTTTTAAGGTCATGCCACAACATCTCAATAGGATTCAGGTCAGGACTTTGACTAGGCCACTCCAAAGTCTTCATTTTGTTTTTCTTCAGCCATTCAGAGGTGGATTTGCTGGTGTGTTTTGGGTCATTGTCCTGCTGCAGCACCCAAGATCGCTTCAGCTTGAGTTGACGAACAGATGGCTGGACATTCTCCTTCAGGATTTTTTGGTAGACAGTAGAATTCATGGTTCCATCTATCACAGCAAGCCTTCCAGGTCCTGAAGCAGCAAAACAACCCCAGACCATCACACTACCACCACCATATTTTACTGTTGGTATGATGTTCTTTTGCTGAAATGCTGTGTTACTTCTACGCCAGATGTCATGGGACACGCACCTTCCAAAAAGTTCAACTTTTGTCTCGTTGGTCCACAAGGTATTTTCCAAAAAGTCTTGGCAATCATTGAGATGTTTTTTTAGCAAAATTGAGACGAGTCTTAATGTTCTTTTTGCTTAAAAGTGGTTTGCGCCTTGGATATCTGCCATGCAGGCCGTTTTTGCCCAGTCTCTTTCTTATGGTGGAGTCGTGAACACTGACCTTAATTGAGGCAAGTGAGGCCTGCAGCTCTTTAGATGTTGTCCTGGGGTCTTTTGCGGCCTCTCAGATGAGTTTTCTCCGCGCTCTTGGGGTAATTTTGGTCGGCTGGCCACTCCTGGGAAGGTTCTTCACTGTTCCATGTTTTTGCCATTTGTGGATAATGGCTCTCACTGTGGTTCGCTGGAGTCCCAAAGCTTTAGAAATGGCTTTATAACCTTTACCAGACTGAAAGATCTCAATTACAGTACTTTTGTTCTCATTTGTTCCTGAATTTCTTTGGCTCTTGGCATGATGTCTAGCTTTTGAGGTGCTTTTGGTCTACTTCTCTGTGTCAGATATCTCCTATTTAAGTGATTTCTTGATTGAAACAGGTGTGGCAGTAATTAGGCCTGGGGCTGACTACAGAAATTGAACTCAGGTGTGATAAACCACAGTTAAGTTATTTTTTAACAAGGGGGGCAATCACTTTTTTACACAGGGCCATGTAGGTTTTGAGTTTTTTTTCTCACTAAATAATAAAACCCATCATTTAAAACTGCATTTTGTGTTCAATTATGTTATCTTTGACTAATAGTTAACGGTTTTTGATGAGCAGAAACATTTAAGTGTGACAAACATGCAAAAGAATAAGAAATCAGGAAGGGGGCAAATAGTTTTTCACACCACTGTATATGTCATACTGTATGTCTTTAAATTCAAGCCTCGGACCGGGCGGTGCTAGTCTTTTTCTTTCCCCTAAAGTTTGATATGTTACAGGTTATAGAGCTCTCTATGTTTTGGGATAGGGGGCGGGGAGAGTGTTGTGGTGGGGGTTTTCAGGATGAAGCCAAAAAGTTGTTGTCCTTTTTTCATGCAAGCTGGAAACTTTTGAGTCTGAACAGATATATATATGGTGTAAATGTCTTTCTACGATTGCACTATGACAATACTTAAAATCCTAACATGGAATGTTAGAGGTCTTAATAACAAAATTAAAAGGGGACTAGTTTTTGATCAGATTAAAAGATTATCACCACATATTATATGTTTACAGGAAACACACTTGGTGGGCTCTAGGGTTATGCTCCTAAAAAAGCCTTGGGTTTACCATTATTACTTGGCTCACTTCTCTTCTTACTCCAGTGGAACAGCTATCCTCCTCCATAGGTCCCTTGGTGCACACGTTACTGCAGTTAGGGTGGATGAACAGGGGAATTTTGTGATTCTCCAATGTACAATAAAGGGCAATCCTCTCACAAGTGTGTCCTTATACATACCTCCACCCTTTAGATCTCAGGTACTAGATTCTATATCCTCCAAACTAAACTCAATTCTTAAGGGCCCATTATTGGTGGCAGGGGATTTTAATGCAGTGGTGAATCCTTCTATGGATAGATTAAGCAAGAATGGCAGAGCATATCCGGCTCTGTTAAATTAGATGGAGGCTTATGACCTGAGGGACCTGTGGAGGTGGAAGCACCCACATGACAAAACATACACTTGCTACTCAGATTCATTTAAATCCTTATCTCGCATAGATATGATTATGGGGTCATCTGGGATTTTACCTTATGTTAAGGAAATACAACATATGGGGCATGGTGTATCAGACCATTTTCCGGTGCTTTGCTCCCTGGCTCTTTTAGGTTCGGGGAGGGGGAACATCTGGAGGATGGGACCGTGGTGGCTGGAGGATCAGATGATTTTGGGGGAGTGTAAGACAGCCATGACTCACTACTGGAATGAAAATGAGGGTACTACGGATACCTTGACAAGTTGTGATGCAAGTAAGGCGGTTCTGAGGGGGGCTTTTAGAGCTGCAATGACTACTCTCAGAAATAATGATACGGCCTTGCTAGAATATTATGAATCGGAAACCACCACTGAATGGACTAAACGGATGGATTCGCTTACTACTGATCAATATGCAAGCTGGGCGGTTGCACGTAGGAGATTCGAACTTAAGCTTCTAGACAGACACAAACGTAGAGACCTTATCACCTCCCAGAAGGAGTTTGAATTGGGTAACAAATGTAGCAGAATATTAGCCCATCTCCTGAGGGGTAGCAATGACAGTATGGCCATACCTAGAATTCTAACTAATTCTGGGGTAAAGTGTACCAATTCTTTGGATATTGCTGAGGCCTTCTTTTTTCAGGATTTGTATTCCACTAAGATCACTGCCCCTGACAGTCAAATTACTGCCTTTCTTAACAACTTAGATTTACCTACTCTATCTAAGGAAATGGTGGAGATGTTGGAGGCGCCAATCTCTAGAGATGAAATAGAAAATGCTTTGCTTACCTTTAAAAAAGGGAAAGCACCAGGTTTAGACAGCATTCCGAGTGAGTGGTATATAAAAAATAGATCTGGGATTTCTGATAGACTTCAATCTTTATTTACATTTATGTTTCACTCTTAATCTATACCCAAGACCATGTGTGAAGCTCTTATAGTACTTATACTTAAGCCAAATAAATCTCCTGACCTTTGTGAGTCATACCGTCCCATTTCCTTAATAAATGTGGATGTGAAAATCCTGACGAAGATTTTGGCACTAAGGCTACAGCAATGTATCTGTCAGATTATTCACCCTGATCAGACGGGGTTCATACCTGGAAGATCCACTAGACTCAATATTAGAAGCTTATTCTCTAATATAAAATATCCTCACAAAAACTCAGGTACTAAAATTGTTTTATCCTTAGACGCAAGTAAGGCGTTTGACTCTGTAGAATGGTCTTACTTAACAGCAGTCCTCAGGAGATTTGGCTTCGGGGAGGGCTTTGTGAAATGGTTTCATTTATTATACAGTAGTCCGGTAGCACAAATACGTGTCAACAGTAGTGTCTGATAAATTTAGTGTCCAGAGGGGAACCAGACAAGGTTGTCCTATGTCACCCTTTCTTTTTGCGATTGCAATAGAACCTCTGGCTCAAGCCATTCGAGAATCATAATCATTAATAGGTCTGCGTATCAATAATGTAGAAGAGCGCATTTTGTTGTACGCGGACAATATGCTTATATATTTGGCTGATCCAGGTCCTTCTCTTAATGCAGTCCTGGATATCTATGAGGAATTTAGTAGAATTTCGGGTCTGACCATAAATTGGTCTAAATCAATATCAAAATATTATATCTTCAAGATCTAGTCTCATGACTGTTGACAGGTTTAAATACTTGGGGTATGGATTACAAGAGATAATACTACGTTTTTTGACCAAAATATTGCTCCAGCTGTACAACATATTGAGAATAAATTTAAAATATGGAATTCACTTCCTCTAAATTTACATGGCAGAATTACTGCGGTTAAGATGGTAATAGCCCCCAAATTGCTTTATCTGATGCAGATGTCCCCAACATGGCTATCCTTAGCCTTTTTTAAAAAACTAGATTCTAAAATATCCAGCTTTGTGTGGTCAGGTTCGCAACCCAGACTGGCCTTATCTACCTTGCGATTGCCAAAACATGAGGGGGGCATGGCTCTACCTTATTTCTTTACTTATTTTCTGGCTACTCAGTTGGTTCCCATTCAGGGGTGGTTGTATTTAACTAGGTATCATACTTTCCTCTTGCAATATACTCTTAAAAACAAAACTGAATCCACATATGCTAAATGGAGAACTGAAGAACTAGCTCTGACAGATAAAGACAGAGAGGAACTATCCAACACATATCATAAAACTGTTATAGCTTCCAGAGATAAGATAACACAAATTAAGTGGTTACACCAGACCTACCTGACACCAATAAAATTAACTAAGTTCAGCCCCCTACAAGAATCCAGATGCTTTAAATGTAAAACTCAGGGTGTGGATTTCTTACATTGTGTCTGGTTCTGTCCTTTGGTCCAGGACTACTGGAAATCTGTAGTACACTTCTTACAAACAAATCTTCGTTTGCCGGTATCTCCTTCAATGTATCAATGTTTGTTGGGTATATTTACTGAGGTGGTATGTTCAAGACACAAAAAGCAACTAATCAGGCTACTTTTCTTCAATGCTAGAAAGCTAATATTGACTAAATGGAAGTTATCTACTGACCCATCTCTTAGAGAATGGAAAAAGGTAACAAACTCTAATTTACCTATGTATAAATTGACATATCAGGTTAGGGGACATCCTAATATCTTTGAAAACATTTGGGGAAGATGGGTAGATAGTTCATCGACTATTAGTCCAAATTTAGATGTTACTATAGCAGTATCTGATTTATATTTGTGAAACTAGATTCCTGATATATGCTGTGATATATGTATCCTCTAACGTAGAAAGATATAACCGGACTTTCCTATTGTACTCTATGGACTCAAATGTGTAAAAACACTTATTATTAATATTGGTCTGCATTGAAAATGTGAAATCTGCTGATATGTAACAACTTTGGCTTCTCTTGATATGGTTATCAGTTTATGTTTTGTATATTTTGTATGTTTTAGCTCTTTTCTGAGCAAAAAATCAATAACAATTATCTGTTAAAAAAAAAAAAGAGTGAGCTGAAACGCTCTGAAACATTAAGGATGCACTCCCCACCTGACTTGAGGCAAGATTTTCACTTTGATTCATAATCTTAAAGAGAACCCGAGTTGGGTTTGAAGAATATTATCTGCATACAGAGGCTGGATCTGCCTATACAGCCCAGCCTCTGTTGCTATCCCAAACCCCCCTAAGGTCCCCCTGCACTCTGCAATCCCTCATAAATCACAGCCACGCTGCTGACAAACAGCTTGTCAGGGCTGGCTGTGTTTATCTCTATAGTGTCAGTCTGCTGCTCTCCCCGCCTCCTGCAGAACTCCAGTCCCCGCCTGCATCCCTTCCCTCCCTGCTGATTGGAGGGAAGGGACGGGGGCAGGGACCGGAGCTATGCAGGAGGCGGGGGAGCAGCTGAGACTGACACTACAGATGTAAACAAAGCCTCACAGCACGGCTGTGATTTATGAGGGATTGCAGAGTTCAGGGGGACCTTAGTGGGGTTTGGGATAGCAACAGAGGCTGGGCTGTATAGGCAGATCCAGCCTCTGTATGCAGATAACATTCTTTAAAGGACTTACGAGCCCAAACTGTCTAAAAAAGCAAAGTACCTGTAAGCTGTTTAAATGCACGGAGGACGCCGTCCGCGCCCTCCGTGCAGTTCCGCCGGGTCCCCTTCCTGAGATCGCCCCCCGCGCCGACCCCGACCCCCCAGGCCGGGTCGGGCTCTCGTGCCGCTCTCAATATGGCCGCTTCCATTGGCCGCGGCTGCGCAGTCCGCCTGGCCGCGAGTGCGGCTGCGCAGCTCTACGGCCAACCCCCCGAACCACGCACTGTAGCGTGGATCAGAGGGGTTGGCCGTAGAGCTGCGCAGCCGCACTCGCGGCCAGGCGGACTGCGCAGCCGCGGCCAATGGAAGCGGCCATATTGAGAGCGGCACGAGAGCCCGACCCGGCCTGGGGGGTCGGGGTCGGCGCGGGGGGCGATCTCAGGAAGGGGACCCGGCGGAACTGCACGGAGGGCGCGGACGGCGTCCTCCGTGCATTTAAACAGCTTACAGGTACTTTGCTTTTTTAGACAGTTTGGGCTCGTAAGTCCTTTAAACACACCTCGGGTTCTCTTTAAAGGGACTAACAGGGGGAATACACACAGGGGAAAACAGACCAGGAAGGGAGTTAGGAACATTAGGAAACACAAGAGGATTAAGATTTGAGTTCACATAAGGAAAATAGGGAGAGGAATGTGGAAAAGGAAAATTCTGAACATTAGGAACATTAGCATTTTGCATATTCTGCATATTAGAGATAATTCTTATTGTTCCATCACCAAAATGATTTTGGAACTGTCCTGGATACTGCTGTAAACTGTGTCCATACTGTAAAGGAAAAAAACTGTTATTAAATGCTTGCTGTTGCATAACCGAACTTTGCATATTTTGCTGCTGACAGTTGCACCAACTGCCGGAAACTCAGTAACTCTCAGGCTATTTACATCTTGCACCGCCACAGGCATTGGGCTTTGCACACTTCTCTCTGGTTGCACAATACTGTATTTTCCATTATTCCCTCCATTTACTGGCATAACCTTATCCTTGTTTTCCTTCATCTGAGAAAACCGCTGCTGATGGCCTAAGCCCTCAGAAAACATTCCACCATTTCTCTTTAATTCCTCCAACACTTATTTGTTAATCCGTCATATTGTAATGAGCTTAAAGTTTCTTGAGCAGTTTTGACATTCTTATGCCACTCCACTGTACTACTCACGATTCCTTCAACTGTTGAACCACTGCCCCCAGATTGATGAACCTCCATTATGGAGGACAGGGATGCCTTCTCTGGCCCAGGCCCCCCCAGAGCCTTTCAGCCCAGGGGAACCCAAACACCTTCACTGAAGTCCTTCTCCCCTCCTATGCACGCAACCTTGACATGGTCCTCGATCACAGTCAGGAATCCAAAGAAGATACTCCAGCCACTGGAACTGCTGGAGCTCAGCCAGAGAGGTACTCTTTCCACCACAGCCACACTCACACTTTATTGCAAGGGGGCGGGGTCTGCAGGCAATGTAACGGGCCATGGTACCTAGCGTTGGTAGCACGGCTGTAAATAAACACCAAAAGCAGGAGGTTCTGGACAGCAGTCGTGAAGCCCATATTGTGTCCAATGCACAATTGGGACAGCACAGTTTTCAACCCATAAAGTTTTAAAAATCACTCATGCGCCTATATATACCATCACATATACAGTTTTATTCAATTCATAAATTCAAATTCATATATATTACATTAATATGCAAGCAAACACTAGCCAACTTTCTCAGTCCCACCTCCCTATGGTAAACAGTCTGGCACACGCCACAACATATACCTATAGATTGATTCGCTGAGTAAACTTCGTTTTCTAGCATAAAATTGCACCAATCCCTATAGCACCTTTCCAATGTTAAAAAGTGTTTTTGCACCTTAAAAATGGCAATAATAGCCTTTCTTGTTCAAAAATCAATAAAAGTAAAAATAAAAATAACGTCCTGTGAGCTCACAAAGGTATAATTCATAAATCCAACAGGAAAAAGTTCATGTTAAATTACTTGGATCTCGTCTTGCAAAGCTTTAGGCATACAATTTCATATACATCCACCAGGAGTAAAGTGGCTAATTCCGCATTCCTTGGTATGCAAATTAGATCTTGCAGGATTTTGTATAAGCAGATTGCATTTGCACAGACCTCTAGAAACAAATAGCGTCCTGCAGAACTTTACAAAAGCAGAACTTTTCAAAAACAGATAATGTCCTGGCTAATTCCGCATTCCTTGGTATGCAAATTAGATCTTGCAGGATTTTATATAGGCAGATTGCATTTGCACAGACCTCTAGAAACAAATAGCGTCCTGCAGAACTTTACAAAAGCAGAACTTTTCAAAACTTTTCAAAAACAGATAACGTCCTGCAGACTTTTCAAACTTCCATTTCTTTGCATAACATTCAAGCAAAATAGCGTGCTGCGGGTCCAAAGGACAGTTCAAATAACTCACGCAGCTTAAGGGGTAGATAACTGATTCCTTTATGCTTACGGTTCCGCTATGTCTTCTGGCAGCATGAGCCCCGGCCGGTGGCTCCCGTGTTAACCTGACGTCTGCCGCGGATGTTAAGCACTTTGCTGAAAAATCGTTCCTCAGATTCAATCTGGAACTGTAGAGGTGACGTCACCACTCCGACAACCCAATGCCGACTAGTTTCGGTAGGATACGCCTACCTTCCTCAGGGCGTGTTCTCGTTTGCTTCTCAGCTCTTTTTATGTCATAGCTCCACCCCTGTCTCTATGCTATTTGCTACAAATGCCTGGAGTGTGTTTTTCTCCATAGATCTGCATGAAAACATATAAGAACATTCCTTATGTAAAAGCGAACAGTTCCACATCTAAATTCAATCCCAGCAGAGCCAAACTGTTCAATATATAAATCCAATTGGTTTCTTTTCTTGACATGTTTTGAATAAAGTCTCCTCCCCTCCAATCTTTCTCGACAGTTTGAATTGCATAGAATCTAAAAGTCTGCAGGCTTCCCCCATGACATTCCCAGAAATGTTTGCTTAGTGGCAATTTATTATTTCTTTTTTTAATACTGTTCACATGCTCTCCAATTCTAGATGAGAGTTTCCTTTTTGTTCTTCCCACGTATTGCTTATTGCAACCGCATTCTATGATATATATTACACCTTTGCTGTTACAGTTTAAATTACCATAAATATCAAATTCTTCCTGGGTCACTGCTGATCTAAATTGTTTTATTGGTGCATTGTACTTGGTGCTTTTGCATGGAACACAAAAACCACACCTCCTAAAAGACCCTTTCTGTTTCTTTACTCTCTTGGTTTCAACAACAGTTGGTGCAATCATATTTTTCAGATTATTTGCTTTACAAAATGTAAACCTTGGTTTTTCGGTTAAAATCCCATTTAAGGTCCTATCCTGTTGGAGAACACCCAAATATTTATCCACCACCCTCTTGATATCTCTAGACTGTTGGTTATATTGCATTTTAATGCTTAATGGTGGAGTCAAATCTTCTTTCCTTCTGCTTTCTAGTACCATTTCTCTAGGACAATTTCTTACTTCCTTTAAGGCATGTTCAATTAGGTAATTTAAACTGTAACAGCAAAGGTGTAATATATATCATAGAATGCGGTTGCAATAAGCAATACGTGGGAAGAACAAAAAGGAAACTCTCATCTAGAATTGGAGAGCATGTGAACAGTATTAAAAAAAGAAATAATAAATTGCCACTAAGCAAACATTTCTGGGAATGTCATGGGGGAAGCCTGCAGACTTTTAGATTCTATGCAATTCAAACTGTCGAGAAAGATTGGAGGGGAGGAGACTTTATTCAAAACATGTCAAGAAAAGAAACCAATTGGATTTATATATTGAACAGTTTGGCTCCGCTGGGATTGAATTTAGATGTGGAACTGTTCGCTTTTACATAAGGAATGTTCTTATATGTTGTCATGCAGATCTATGGAGAAAAACACACTGCAGGCATTTGTAGCAAATAGCATAGAGACAGGGGTGGAGCTATGACATAAAAAGAGCTGAGAAGCAAACGAGAACACGCCCTGAGGAAGGTAGGCGTATCCTACCGAAACTAGTTGGCATTGGGTTGTCGGAGTGGTGACGTCACCTCTACAGTTCCAGATTGAATCTGAGGAACGATTTTTCAGCAAAGTGCTTAACATCCGCGGCAGACGTCAGGTTAACACGGGAGCCACCGGCCGGGGCTCATGCTGCCAGAAGACATAGCGGAACCGTAAGCATAAAGGAATCAGTTATCTACCCCTTAAGCTGCGTGAGTTATTTGAACTGTCCTTTGGACCCGCAGCACGCTATTTTGCTTGAATGTTATGCAAAGAAATGGAAGTTTGAAAAGTCTGCAGGACGTTATCTGTTTTTGAAAAGTTTTGAAAAGTTCTGCTTTTGTAAAGTTCTGCAGGACGCTATTTGTTTCTAGAGGTCTGTGCAAATGCAATCTGCCTATATAAAATCCTGCAAGATCTAATTTGCATACCAAGGAATGCGGAATTAGCCAGGACATTATCTGTTTTTGAAAAGTTCTGCTTTTGTAAAGTTCTGCAGGACGCTATTTGTTTCTAGAGGTCTGTGCAAATGCAATCTGCTTATACAAAATCCTGCAAGATCTAATTTGCATACCAAGGAATGCGGAATTAGCCACTTTACTCCTGGTGGATGTATATGAAATTGTATGCCTAAAGCTTTGCAAGACGAGATCCAAGCTATTTAACATGAACTTTTTCCTGTTGTATTTATGAATTATACCTTTGTGAGCTCACAGGACGTTATTTTTATTTTATTGATTTTTGAACAAGAAAGGCTATTATTGCCATTTTTAAGGTGCAAAAACACTTTTTAACATTGGAAAGGTGCTATAGGGATTGGTGCAATTTTATTCTAGAAAACGAAGTTTACTCAGCGAATCAATCTATAGGTATATGTTGTGGCGTGTGCCAGACTGTTTACCATAGGGAGGTGGGACTGAGAAAGTTGGCTAGTGTTTGCTTGCATATTAATGTAATATATATGAATTTGAATTTATGAATTGAATAAAACTGTATATGTGATGGTATATATAGGCGCATGAGTGATTTTTAAAACTTTATGAATGCTTGAATGGTGGGGGTGTGAGTAACCCCATTTATCACTGACTGCAGCCAATTGAATTCATTTTATATTGAGTGGGCGCAAATCTACCTGTTTACATTTTTCAGTTTTCAACCCAGACACCTCATAATTATTTTTTTAAACAAAAAAATGTAGCTATTGTAGTGGCGTAATAGCTAGTGGCGCATGGCAGCAGCGCATAAGTCTGTGGACCCTGGCGGTGGGAACACAGACAGCAGGTGGTTAAATACAGCAGCAGCAGGAGAAGGAGGAGGAGTGACGTGTGGCAGCAGGCAATGTAACAGGCCGTGGTACCTAGCATTGGTAGCACGGCTGTAAATAAACACCAACAGCAGGAGGTTCTGGACAGCAGTCGTGAAGCCCACATTCTGTCCAATGCACAATTGGGACAGCACAGTTTTCAACCCAGACACCTGATTTTTTTTTTTTTTTTAAACAAAAAAAATTAGCTATTGTAGTGGTGTAATAGCTAGTGGCGAATGGCAGCAGCGCATAATTCTGTGGACCCTGGCGGTGGGAACACAGACAGCAGGAGGTTAAATACAGCAGCAGCAGCAGTAGAGGAGGAGTGATGGTTGGAAGCAGCGCATAATTCTGTGGACCCTGGCGGTGGGAACACAGACAGCAGGAGGTAAAATACAGCAGCAGCAGGAGGAGGAGGAGTGACGTGTGGCAGCAGGCATGTCACGGGCCATGGTACATAGCGTTAGTACCACAGCAACTAAAGAAAAACCAGGCCAAATTATCAGGACCCAGGGACTGAAGGTTGATGTCAAACAATAATTCCCAGGCACCTCATATCCTCCTCTCGCTGACAACAGGTGCCTGGAACGTGCCTTCAATCCAGGCCTGGTTTATCTTCAAAAATGTGAGTCTGTCCACGGCCTCTGTGGACAGATGAGAGCGCTTCTCAGTGACCACGCCACCGGCCGCAGTGAACCTCTCGGACAGCACACTGGAAGGGGGGCAAGACGAAACTTCCAGGGCGTACTGCGCCAGCTCACTCCAGATGTGCAAGCGCTCCACCCTGTACTCCATGGGGTCCACAGGCTCCTCGCTGCCAGTGTCAAGCCCACTGAAGGACCCCATGTAATCGGCCACCATCCGGGTCATGCGCTGGCTGTGACTTTGAGAGGAGGTGGCTGCTGCATGCACCTACTCACACGGCTGCTCTACCGTCATGTAGAGCACCTTCGTCGATGACAGCAGGTCTCCTCCATGCCTGACACTGCTGCTGGCTGCAGGCACCAGCTGCTGTGCTGGCTGGACAGGGACAGAGGGGGTGGAAGGCTGGGGGAAGACTTCCTCCAATCGCCGAACAAGGATCTCCTGCAACTCCCTTTTTCGCTGCTCACGGTCTTCAGCAGGCAGAAACTGAGCCACCCTCCCCCTCAGCCGTGGGTCCAGGATCATGCTGATGCAGGCGTCCTCTCTCGCTTGCATCTGCTTCACCCTGGGGTCTGTGCGCAGGCAGCGCAGCATGTGCCTTGCCATGGTGAACAGGGCGGTCCGTCCACCAGAGACATCAGGGTCAGTGGCCTCAAGTTCGCTGTCCTCCTCCTCTGGCCCCTGAGACTCTTTCTCCTCTCTCCACCCTCTCACCACTGCTGCTGCGCTCCACTGTTCCCCCTTAACAGCAACGTCCAGCACCTCCAACTCCTCCTCATCCTCCTCCAACAACTCAAATTCCTGCGCAGTAGTGGACTGCGCAGGCGGCTGCTGTTTCAGCTTGTTCAGGGCCTCTTCTCCCAAATCCATCAGATCACACAGTGCCCTGTCCAGCAGACAAACAAAGGGCACCCACTGGCAGAGGGATGCCCGTTCCTCACTCACCAGGTTGGTTCCCTGCAGGAAGGGAGCCAACACCAAGCAGACCTGCTGTATCTGCCCCCACTGTGCGTTGGAGAGAATCTGCAGTTTGGTGGTGCCGGCGACAGCGCCCTCAACAATGTGGCGGTTGACAGCCCTCCTCTGCTCAACCAGCCGCTCCAACATCGCCAGGGTGGAGTTCCAGCGAGTTGGCACATTAATTACAAGGCAGTGTCGTGGCAGGCCCTCGCGCTGCTGGATGTCTGCCAGGTTTGCTGCGGCAGCAGCTGAGCGGCGGAAAGTGCGCACAATTTTCCGAGCTGCTTCCAACAGCTCGTCCATCCCCTGGTAGGTGCGCATGAACTTCTGCACCACCAGGTTGAGGACGTAGGCCAAGCAGGGGACGTGGGTCAAGTGTCCCCTGCTGATGGCAGCCAGCAGGTTGGCCGCATTGTCGGACACCACCAATCCGACTCGGAGGCCTCTGGGGGTCAGCCACGTCCTCTCCTGCTCCCTCAGGTAGCGGAGCATGTTGGCTGCTGTCAAGCTGTTCTTCCCCAGGCTTCTCATCTCCAGCAGTGCTTGGCAGTGGCGGGCCTTAATGCTGCTGTTGATGCGTGGTCTCTTGGCGGTGGGAGCTGCTGCTTCTCCCTTGCCACCGCATGGTGGCACCACATAGTGGGCGACTGGTGCTGCTGCTGCCACTGATGCACCCGAGGATGGACCTGCTGCTTCCTCGCTGGCGCATTCCACTAGGCTGACCCAGTGGGCCGTGAAGGCCAGGTAGCGGTCTGTCCCAAAGCGGCTGCTCCACGAATCCATGGTTATGTGGATCCGCTCACTCACGGCGCGATCGAGTGAGCGGCCCACATTCACCATAGCGAATCGATGGAGTGCTGGGATCGCTGTGCGGGAGAAGTAGTGGCGGCTGGGGACTTGCCACTCCGGGATCCCAAACTGCAGCAGCACTCTCATGTCACTCCCCTCCTGCACAAAAGAGTATGGCAGGAGCTGGGAGCACATGGCCCGGGCAAGCAACCTGTTCAGCACCCAGATGCGCCTGTTGGTGGGAGGCAGCACCTTGGTCACACCGAGAAATTTCTTGCTGAGCAGGGTCTGGCAGCGTTTGCCTGCACGGGAGGAAGAGGAGGCCACTGAGGAAGGAGCTGATGAGGCCACTGAGGACTGGCTGCCTGGGGGGAGGGGGGGGGAACAGTGAGTTGCTGTGCTCCTGCTGCTGCTGCTGCTAGATGAGCAGGAGGATGGGATGCTGCTGCTGCTGATGATGATGTCTGTGCAGTGGCTGTCTGGCTCTGACCACTGCCTGTGCCACTGTCCTTCAGCTTCAGAAACTCACTGTACTCCTCAAAATGTTTGGTCTCTAAGTGGGTCTGCAGGCACGAGGTACTCAAATTGTTGAGATTGCGACCTCTGCTCAGACTGACACCGCAACTGTGGCAAATTGCATGGGTCTTGTCGACTTCGCACTTAGTGAAGAACCGCCAGACTGGGGATTTCAACTTGCCCTTCAAGCTTGAGGGCTGGGGATTTTGTCTTCCTATGGAAGGTTGGTGTTTTTTCAATGTGCTTGGAGGAGGTTTGCGGGTGGTGGTAGCGGCTGAAGCAGCAGGCTGTGGCTCCTGCCTTCCATGCCCTGTGCTGGCCGCCTTGCTGCTGCCATGCCTCTGCGCCAGAGACGCCTCCTCCTCCGAGGATGAGCTGCCTTCAACCAACTGTGCTGATGGTACTGGTGTCACATAGGGAGGATCCAGCACATCATCATTATTATCCCCAAACATCGCCTCTGAGCCTGCCTCAACCAACTCCTCTACTACAACATCCCCTGCATCATGCCCCTCCTCTTCAGCGCCAACAACAAACTCCTCCACCTCAAACTCCTCCTCCTCCTTGCATGTCCCCATCATCTCCTCCTCAAACTGCTCCACAACATCCCTGAAAACGCTCGCAGTCCCTGGGGTGAAGAAAGAGCTCAGTGAGGGCAGGCTGGTCGCTGGGGTCGACATGACCATTAAGCACTGGTGGAGGCCTGGTGCGGACCGGAGTGCTGGTGGTGGCACTGGTGTTGCTGGTGCTGGAGGTCTGGCTGGAAATGGTGGCTTGCTGCTCCGCCATCATTTTCACGATAGCCTGCACCTGACTCTCCGCAATGGGCCGGGGGCGACAACCCATCTCAAAGATGGGCGCAACACGCTGCTGTTGCACCTCTGCTCCCTCCTCTACAACTCTGCGGTCAGTGGCTGGCAGCGGACCAGTCACAGACCTGCTGCTGCTTGCAGTGGCTGCTGCAAGGGCGCTGCCTCTCCTGCTAGTGCCTCGCCCTCTACCTCTGCCAGTCATTGTACAATTATACAAATACAATAAGAAAAAAAATATATATGTGTAGAAAAGGGCGAGAAAGGGTGTAAACTTTAATAAAGAGTCTGAGTTGGTGGTGACTGGTGGTGAGTGACAACAAAGAAAAGTTTTTTTTTTTATTTTATTTAAATAGTAGTAGTAGTAGTACTACTAACAGTAGTGTAGTCTACAGTAGTTGCTAACTAACTCGTGTGAAAGACAGTGACAATCAAAGTCTGTGACACACGGACGCAATCAATAGGGTCGGGCAGATGACAGTCAAAGATCACAACAGATGCTGGCCTGTGAAGTAACTATTACACAGTACAGAAGCTAATAAACTCACAGACTAATAGTAGAAATTAAGTAAACTACTGTACTGTATACTGTGCTAGGCTAGTGTTAGTCTGTGTGCAGGCTAGGCCTGCTAGCCTAGGTAGCCCTAGCCTACTACTAGCTTAGGTAGGTTAGGGATTCTAGTTAGTTGTGTACTTAGTGTAACGATTGGTGTCAGCAACACAGATTTTTCTGATTATTGGTGATCTGCAGTATCACCAATAATACAGATGCTATACCTGATTATGTGGTGATCTGCAGAATCACCAATAATACTAGTATATCTAGACACAGGACACCTAATGTGGTATTGTGTTTGGTGCAACAGTAATTAGAGAAGTTATCTCCCGAGGAGCGGGAGATACAGACAATATTGCAGCCAAGGATCCCCTGCGGGGCAGGGGATTCAGACTGCACTGCAGCCAGTGGACGCCTGAGAAGCAGGGACCACTGACAGTGTTAGGGAGTATGATCACCTGAAGGGCAGGTGATCAAGACTAAGCTATAGCCTAGGATCCCCTGAGGAGCAGGGAATACAGACTGCACTGCAGCCAAGAATTCCCTGAGGAGTAGGGAATTCAGATAGTACTGCAGCCAGTGGACACCTGAGGAGCAGGGACCACTGACTGTGTTGCAAGGATGGTCACAGGTGGAATGAGTGATTATGACTGTACTACAGCCAAGGATTCCCTGTGGAGCAGGGAATCGGACTGTACTGCAGCCAGTGGACCTCTGAGGAGCAGGGACCACTGACTGTGCTGCAAGATGATCTCCTGAGGAGCAGGTGATCAACAGACACTGCTTGCAGCTAACAGACACCTGAGGAACAAGTGCCACAGACAGTACAGCAAGGCTGATCACCTAAGGGTTAGGTGACAGCCCTTAAGATTTCCCTAACTAGTGGCAAGACCCACTAGTGAGGACAGAAAGGTCAGACAAGCAAGGTCAGCAACAAACGGACAGATACAGTACAGAGGCGGAAGACTGATTCGGTATCAAGGTACAGGCAGTGTCGGCAACAGTTATCAGATAGGCAGAAGTACCGAATCAGTAAGCAAGAGAGTAGTCAGGAAAGCGAGAGATCATAACAGATAAACAGTAGTAATATAGCAATATCCTAGTCTAGGTGTGAAGTCCTTGGTTTCAACACCTGGGAACTAGACTAACAGATGTACAGTAGCAATATAGCAATATCCTAGTCTAGGTGTGAAGTCCTTGGTTTCAACACCTGGGAACTAGACTAACAGATTTACAGTAGCAATATAGCAATGTCCTAGTCTAGGTGTGAAGTCCTTGGTTTCAACACCTGGGAACTAGATGTGGTGATCCGCTCAGCTGGCTGCACAGGCAGACAGCTGTTTGTCCATTCCTCTAGTCTGTGGGCTGCAGGTCTCTGGAACAGAGACCTGTCTTTCCATTGCAAGTTTCTGGTCTGTTCTCTTGCTGGGGAATTTGCATACATTCGTTATGCAAATCCCCTACCTGCCTTCTTTGATGACTGGCACTATAAGAGCTTTATGTTTCCCAGAATGCTTTGCTGGACATTTCCCATCCATGCTCTGTTCCTGATGGACACTGCTGGAGTGTCAGCCATTGGTATCTAGTATAGTTAATTCCTGGGGGTTGCTTTAGGCTCCCCTGCTAGCCCAGTCAGGTTGTATTATCTGTATTGCCTGTTCTGTCTTGTCTTGCCTGTTTGCCATTGTCCTGTCCCTATGGTGGTTGACAGGAAATGGTTCTGATCTCTGTTCTTGGAGTATAGCTGGTGCAGCGGTTGCTACCAGCTATCTCTTCTGTTCTGTCTTCTGGGATCGCGCTAGCTACTTTTTGCTAGCGCTGGGGATCCTTCTGTTCTGTCTCTTGGGATCGCGCTAGCTACTTTTTGCGAGCGCTGGGGATCCTTCTGTTCTGTCTTGTCTGTCGCGATTGCGCTGTCACCAGCGGCGGTTGATAGCGAATCGCTCTGTCTTGTTTGGATCGCACTGGCCTCTAGCGGTAGCGGCTGTGGATCCTTCTGATCTAGTTCCTGGAGTGTAAGCTGGAGCAGCGGTTGCTACCAGCTACCTCATCTGATCTGTCTTGTTTAGATCGCACTAGCCGCTAGCGTTAGCGGCTGTGGATCTTTCTGATCTGTGTTCCTGCTTGGATCACACTTGCTCTGGCGGAAGAGCGGTGGATCTTTTCTGCCTAGTTCCTGTTTTTCGTGTGTCTGTATTGTCCGCTACGCTTGCTGCAGGCTCGGTGAGGTAACCGTTAAGCAAGCGCTCGCGTCCTCTGTTTCATGTTTGTCTATTTATGGTTAGTTAGGCGTGCTTGTCTCTATTGTGCTTATCACGTGGAGATACGCGTATAACCGCGTGCACTGTTGCGAATGAGTGCGGTGTTCGCGGTTAGCTAGCGGTTGTTATTTTCCGTATCTCCTTATTGTATTTGCTGTGCCTTTGCTACCCTCGTATTCTATTCTGTTCTGCCTTGTGTCACGTCTGGCGATCGCACCTCTCACGATCGCGTTCCTATTTCGTATCTGCTGTTGTGTGTGCGCGGTCGCGGGGTGGCGACTGGATTGGCGCACACACATACAACCTATCCCTTTGCTCAATCTCATTCGCAATCGCCTCTCTTGCGATTGCGTTCTGCGCTTCGTACAATTCCTGTCTGGCACTTGTGGAGGTACAGAGGATTGGTTCCTCTGCACTCCCCAGCGCCATCTGCCGACAGGAATTTCCCTCTACAGGTGCGTAGCACCTTTTGCTGGGTGCCTGCAAATATACGCTTGTGGAGGATTTCCGCCGTGTCAGCGCACGCGTTGTGCGCTGATCACAGAGAAAGTTCCACAATCGTGACACTAGACTAAAGAATGGTACACAAGTCTTACAATACAATAGTACTTAAAGCTATCAACGGAATCTGACTAAGTGTGAATTCCCAGCTCCGGCTGGTTCTAACACACTGTAAGATCTGACTAGGGTCTGAGTGCTCACACGTAAGCATTCGCAACAGCAGACAACTTGCAACTGACAGGCAAGTCTTATAAATACCCAGAGCGCTCTACAACGCCGCCCCAGTCACTCAGCCAATCCGGAGCATAGCTGGAGTCAGCTGACCGGCCTGATCAGCTGACTCCCCTTTTACTTGCATAAAGGTCCTGTCGCCTGACGCGCGCGCGTGTAGCTCTTAATCTATGTGCACTAGAAGGACCAGGCGAACCAGCAGCATGTAGCTGCGCGGCAGAAGCCGCTGGCTGGAACGCGGAGATGGCCGCCATGCCGCTTGCCCATGCAGCGGCATCTCCGCTACTCTTTACTGTACCCCTCCCCCCCCCCCCCCCCCACCCCCGAGGAGTGGACCCCGGACACTTCCTACCCGGCTTCTCAGGTGGACCAGATACTGTACAGAATTTTGCACTAACCGAGAATCCAAAATCTTCTCGATCTCATACTCAGGTTGGTCGTCAACCATCACATGGGGGGGGGGGGGAGAGGAATCCACGTGCACCGCAGGCTTCAACAGAGAAACATGGAATGATCTCACATCTCTCATGCTAGCTGGGAGATCAATCGCATAAGTGACATCATTAATCTTTCTGGACACCGGGTATGGGCCTAAAAATCTGGGTCCTAACTTAGGTGACGGTTGTTTTAATGCTAAATGTTGAGTAGATACCCACACCATGTCCCCTGGGGAAAACTTCCACTCTACAGACCGTCTCTTATCCGCCTGTTTCTTCTGAGTCTGGAAGGCTTTCCCCAAATTCCTCTTAACCATTCCCCAAATCTCGTTCAATGCCCTTTGCCAATCCTCCAGGGTCGGAAATGGGGTAGATGCCACAGGTAAAGGAGCAAACTTGGGAGATTTTCCCGAAACTACCTGAAAAGGGGAAAATCCTGAAGAGGAACTCTTCAGATAGTTATGTGCAAATTCCGCAAATGGTAAAAACTTTACCCAGTCGGACTGTGCATCTGCCACATAACATCTGAGAAACTGTTCAAGAGACTGGTTAACTCTTTCGGTCTGACCATTGGTCTGTGGGTGGTAGCCTGATGAAAATGAAAGGTCCATTCCTAACTGATGGCAAAAGGCTTTCCAAAATTTCGACACAAACTGGACTCCCCGATTTGACACCACATTCTCCGGAATGCCATGCAGCCGGAAAACGTGCTGAATGAAGAGATCAGCTAACTCCTGGGCCGAGGGGAGTCCTTTCAGAGGGACAAAATGAGCCATCTTACTGAACCTATCAACTACCACCCAAATGACCGTCTTATCCTCAGACCTGGGGAGTTCTCCTACAAAGTCCATTGACAAATGAGTCCAGGGTTCGTTTGGCACTGGTAGGGGTTGTAATGTACCCACTGGTGCCTGGCGAGAGGGCTTACTTCTAGCACAAACTGAGCACTCTCTTACAAACTCCTTACAATCTAGTGCCTGCGTAGGCCACCAAGAGCATCTGGCCAACAAATCCTGGGTTCGGGCAGCCCCAGGATGCCCCGCATTCTTATGGGAATGGAACAATTGTAAGAGTTGCAGGCGGAAAGGAAGTGGTACGAACATAACCCCCTCAGGCTTCCCTTCTGGAATATCCTGTTGGTAGGGGCCCAGAGTAGCCGTCCAGTCCTCCCAGGTCTCAGTAGCTGCCAAGACTACTTTCTGGGGTAGGATGGTCTCAGGGGTTGAAGGTTGCACTGTCTCAGGCTCAAAACACCTAGATAGAGCGTCCGCTTTGACGTTCTTACTAGCCGGTGTATACGTTATGACAAATCTGAATCTTGAAGAGAATAAGGACCAACGGGCCTGTCGAGGACTAAGTCTTTTGGCCCCTTCTATGTACTCCAAGTTCTTATGATCTGTATAGACTGTAATAGTATGCTCTGCCCCTTCTAGCCAATGTCGCCATTCTTCAAAGGCTAATTTAATGGCCAAAAGCTCTCGGTTGCCAATATCGTAGTTCTTCTCAGCAGGAGAGAACCTACGGGAAAAGAAGGCACATGGGTGAAGTTTGCCTTGCAAACCGGAGCATTGAGACAGTACAGCCCCAACCCCAACCTCTGACGCATCGACCTCAACTATGAAGGGGAAGGTGACATCCACATGTCTCAAAATGGGTGCAGAACAGAACAGTTTTTTCAGTGTGGAAAAGGCAGAATGTGCCTCTGCTGACCAGTGGTAGGTATCAGCCCCTTTCTTGGTAAGACTGGTGAGGGGTGATACTACCGAGGAGAACCCCTTGATTAATCTTCTGTAGTAATTGGCAAAACCCAAAAATCTTTGGAGTGCCTTCAATCCCACAGGTTGTGGCCACTCCAAAACAGCAGAGACTTTTTCTGGATCCATGGAGAGACCAGACGTAGAGATAATATATCCCAAAAAAGGAACTGAAGTGACCTCGAAGAGGCACTTTTCTAATTTGGCATACAGTGAGTTCTGTCTTAATTTCTTTAAGACAAACTTGACGTGTTTACGATGTTCCGTTAGATTAGGAGAGGAAATCAGTATGTCCTCTAGATACACTAGCACAAATTTCCCCAGTACCTCCCTGAAAACCTCATTGATCAACTCCTGGAAGATGGCAGGGGCATTACACAACCCGAAGGGCATAACCAAATACTCGTAGTGCCTGTCGGGCGTGTTGAACGCCGTCTTCCATTCGTCACCATCTCTAAACCGTACCAGGATGTATGCACCTCGTAAGTCCAACTTGGAGAAAATACTGGCATTGGTCACCTGAGCGAACAAATCGTCAATCAAAGGCAATGGGTAACGATTTTTTACTGTAATTTTATTTAACCCTCGGTAGTCAATGCAGGGTCGGAGGCCACCGTCTTTTTTCTGTACGAAAAAGAAACCTGCCCCAGCTGGTGACCGGGAAGGGCGGATGAAGCCCTTGGCCAAGTTCTCCTTAATGTACTCCTGCATTGCCACTTTCTCAGGTCCTGACAGATTTAAAGGTGACCCCTAGGAGGCATATAACCAGATCTTAAATCAATGGGACAATCGAAGCTACGGTGAGGCGGGAGTTTATCTGCGGATTTGGGACAGAAGACATCAGCGAATTCCGCATACTGTACTGGCACTCCTTTAACCTGAATCTTGGTAGCACAAACAGTAACTTTCTCCAAACAATGATGATGACAATGGGCCGACCAGCTCTTCAGCTGACCTGAAGCCCAGTCAATCTGAGGGGAGTGAAGTATCAACCAAGGCATACCAAGAATAATGGTGGAGGTTGCCATTTGCAGGACCAGGAATTGTAAACTCTCTTTATGTAACACCCCCTACATTACACGCCAACAAGGGTGTTTGAGAAAGAGGTTGTCTACTCTATAACGGAGAGTCATCTACTGCAGTGACCAGAATCTGCCGGTCTAACGGGAATAAGGGAAACCCCAATTTTTTTACAAAATCATAATCTATGAAGTTGGCTGCAGAGCCAGAGTCTACAAAGGCTTCTGTGGAAATAGTCTGACCTCTCCATGTAATGGAGCAGGGAAGGAGCAGACGATTATTGTTTAGAGGTAAAGACTGCTCGCCTAGGGTATTACCTCTGACTACACCTAGGCGGCAGCGTTTCCCGACTTCTTAGGACAATTGTGACTTTTCCACCTGCGTGGAAACTAGAGTGTCCGATTTGCATCGGCTCAGGCGGAGGTGACGAGGGTGGAGAGGAGGCGTAGAAGACATATCTTACAGCATTTTTACCCCGGGTCTGTCTTTGATAGCGTAAGCGGTGATCTACCCGTACTGCTAAACAAAATTGCCTCGTCTATGGACTTGGGCTCAGGATGTCCTAACATCAAATCAGAAACTGCATCAGATAAACCCGACAGAAAACAGTCTAACAGTGCATATGTTCCCCATCTAGCTGATACAGCCCATTTTCTGAACTCTGCCGCGTTAACCTCTACCGGATCCCGACCCTGCCGCAGGGTTTTTAGCTTCCGTTCAGCGGTGGAAGCAATATCCGGATCATATATAATGGCCATGGCCTTAAAAAATTCCTGAACTGATGATAACGCTTCATGTCCTGCATGAAGACTATATGCCCATGTTTGTGAATCTCCTGATAAAAGGGTCTTTATTAATGTAACTCTCTGAGGCTCAGTTCCTTACTGGGTAGGCCTCAACTCAAAATATGATAGCACTCGATTTCTGAAGTTCTGAAAGCCAGATCTATGTCCAGAAAACTTTTCAGGTACAGACATGCGAAGGTCTGTAACTGGAGAGGATCACACTGTATTCACAGCCGTTTGAAGGACCTGTACTGTGACCCAGACAGTTGTGTGATCTGAGTCTGTTGGGCATCAAGCACCCTTATGAGGTTATCCACCGAAGTGGCTAGTCCTTCAACTTGGCTGCGCAGTGCGTCCATAATGTTTTGGTCTGCTGTTCTGTAACGATTGGTGTCAGCAACACAGATTTTTCTGATTATTGGTGATCTGCAGTATCACCAATAATACAGATGCTATACCTGATTATGTGGTGATCTGCAGAATCACCAATAATACTAGTATAGCTAGACACAGGACACCTAATGTGGTATTGTGTTTGGTGCAACAGTAATTAGAGAAGTTATCTCCCGAGGAGCGGGAGATACAGACAATATTGCAGCCAAGGATCCCCTGAGGGGCAGGGGATTCAGACTGCACTGCAGCCAGCGGATGCCTGAGAAGCAGGGACCACTGACGGTGTTAGAGAGTATGATCACCTGAAGGGCAGGTGATCAAGACTAAGCTATAGCCTAGGATCCCCTGAGGGCAGGTGATCAAGACTAATCTATAGCCTAGGATCCTTTGAGGAGCAGGGAATACAGACTGTACTGCAGCCAAGAATTCCCTGAGGAGTAGGGAATTCAGATAGTACTGCAGCCAGTGGACAACTGAGGAGCAGGGACCATTGTCTGTGCTGCAAGGGTGGTCACAGGTGGAATGAGTGATTATGACTGTATTACAGCCAAGGATTCCCTGTGGAGCAGGGAATCGGACTGTACTGCAGCCAGTGGACCCCCGAGGAGCAGGGACCACTGACTGTGCTGCAAGATGATCTCCTGAGGAGCAGGTGATCAACAGACACTGCTTGCAGCTAACAGACACCTGAGGAACAAGTGCCACAGACAGTGCAGCAAGGCTGATCACCTAAGGGTTAGGTGACAGCCCTTAAGATTTCCCTCACTAGTGGCAAGACCCACTAGTGAGGACAGAAAGGTCAGACAAGCAAGGTCAGCAACAAACGGACAGATACAGTACAGAGGTGGAAGACTGATTCGGTATCAAGGAACAGGCAGTGTCGGCAACAGTTATCAGATAGGCAGAAGTACCGAATCAGTAAGCAAGAGAGTAGTCAGGAAAGCGAGAGATCATAACAGATAAACAGTAGTAATATAGCAATGTCCTAGTCTAGGTGTGAAGTCCTTGGTTTCAACACCTGGGAACTAGACTAACAGATGTACAGTAGAAATATAGCAATATACTAGTCTAGGTGTGAAGTCCTTGGTTTCAACACCTGGGAACTAGACTAACAGATGTACAGTAGCAATATAGCAATGTCCTAGTCTAGGTGAGAAGTCCATGGTTTCAACACCTGGGAACTAGACTAAAGAATCGTACACAAGTCTTACAATACAATAGTACTTAAGCTATCAACGGAATCTGACTAAGTGTGAATTCCCAGCTCCGGCTGATTCTAACACACTGTAAGATCTGACTAGGGTCTGAGTGCTCACACGTAAGCATTCGCAACAGCAGACAACTTGCAACTGACAGGCAAGTCCTATAAATACCCAGAGCGCTCCACAGTGCCGCCCCAGTCACTCAGCCAATCCGGAGCATAGCTGGAGTCAGCTGACCGGCTTGATCAGCTGACTCCCCTTTTACTTGCATAAAGGTCCTGTCGCCTGGCGCGCGCGTAGCTCTTAATCTGTGTGCACTAGAAGGACCAGGCGAACCAGCAGCATGTAGCTGCGTGGCAGAAGCCGCCGGCTGGAACGCGGAGATGGCCGCCATTCCGCTTGCCCATGCGGCGGCATCTCCGCTATTCTTTACACTTAGTAGTACTAGTTTAGTTAATCATTTAATTATTTATTACTGCTGTAGTCTGTTACTTTGTTAGTTTCAGTACTGTGTTAGTTAGTTACTGACTGTGTACAGGCCTCACCAGCATTCGTTGTGAGGGACCTGTGACTGTCACCTGCCCGAGCCTATTGATTGATTGATTGCGTCTGACCGTGTGTGACCGATTGTAATTGTCACCGACTGTCTGCCGCATGACTTACTTATAGTGTAGTACGCTAGGTATTTCTTAGTTACCTGTGTGCATACTACGAGTGTCTACTACTATACTACTAGTACCCGTTCACTTATTTTTTTTTACTATCTGTTACTGTGTGATTTTACTATCATCTGTAGTGTGTAATAGATAAGAGTTACAACACACACAGGCCACCACCAGCATCCGTTGTGAGTGACCTGTGACTGTCACCTGCCCGAGCCTATTGATTGATTGATTGCGTCTGACCGTGTGTGACCGATTGTAATTTTCACCGACTGTCTGCCGCACGACTTACTTATAGTGTAGTACGCTAGGTATTTCTTAGTTACCTGCGTGCGTACTACTACTACTACTGTCTACTAGTACTACTCCACCAAGTCACCACCAAGTCACCACCAACACAGACTTTATTAAAGTTTACACCCTTTCCCGCCCGCTTCTACTTTTTTTTTTTCCTTACTGTATTTGTATAGTGCACAATGACTGGCAGAGGTAGAGGGTGAGGCACCACCAGGAGAGGCAGCGCCATTGCAGGAGCCACTGCCAGCAGCAGGAGGTCTGGGACTGGTCCGCCGCCAGCCACTGACCGCAGGGAAAAGGGAGCAGAGGCGCAACAGCAGCGTGTTGCGCCCATCTTTGAGACGGGTCGTCGCCCAAGGCCCATTGTGGAGAGTCAGGTGCAGGCTGTGGTGGAAAGGATGGCGGAGCAGGAAGCCACCCTTTCCATCCAGGCCTCCAGCACCAGCGAGACCAGTGCCACCAGCACGCCGGTCCGCAGCAGGCCATGGTCACGGTGACCCCATCGACCAGCCTGCCCTTAATGAGCACGCTCTTCTCCCCTGAGACTGTGACCATGTACAGAGATATTTTGGAGAAGTATGAATTGGAGATGATGGGGCCATCCAAGGAGGAGGAGGAGTTTGAGGTGCAGAAGTTTGTTGTTGGCGCTGAGGAGTAGAGGCGTGATGCAGGGGATGTTGGGGTAGAGGAGTTGGTTGAGGCGGGCTCACAGGATATGTTTGGGGTTGATGATGATGACTTGCTGGATCCTTCCTATGTGCCACCAGTACCACCAGCACAGTTGGTTGAAGGCAGCTCGTCATCGGAGGAGGAGGCGTCTCTGGCGCAGAGACGCGGCAGCAGCAAGGCGGCCAGCACAGGGCGTGGAAGGCAGGAGTCACAGCCTGGTGTTTCAGTCGCTACCACCACCCGCAGCAATCCTCCAACTAAAACCAAAAAGGCACAATCCTCCAAGGGCACCCAAAAACCCCAGCCCTTAAGCTCAAAGAGCAGGTTGAAGTCCCCAGTCTGGCGGTACTTCACCAAGTGCCCAGTGGACGCGACACGTGCAATTTGCAACAGTTGCGGTGTCAGTCTCAGCTAGTGTTGGGCGAACATCTAGATGTTCGGGTTCGGGCCGAACAGGCCGAACATGGCCGCGATGTTCGGGTGTTCGACCCGAACTCCGAACATAATGGAAGTCAATGGGGACCCGAACTTTTGTGCTTTGTAAAGCCTCCTTACATGCTACATACCCCAAATTTACAGGGTATGTGCACATTGGGAGTGGGTACAAGAGGAAAAAAATTTTAGCAAAAAGAGCTTATAGTTTTTGAGAAAATCGATTTTAAAGTTTCAAAGGGAAAACTGTCTTTTAAATGCGGGACATGTCTGTTTTCTTTGCACAGGTAACATGCTTTTTGTCGGCATGCAGTCATAAATGTAATACATATAAGAGGTTCCAGGAAAAGGGACCGGTAACGCTAACCCAGCAGCAGCACACGTGATGGAACAGGAGGAGGGTGGCGCAGGAGGAGAAGGCCACGCTTTGAGACACAACAACCCAGGCCTTGCATGAGGACAAGAAGCGTGCGGATAGCAATTTGCATTTTGTCGCCATGCAGTCATAAATGTAATACAGATGAGAGGTTCAATAAACAGGGACCGGAAACGCTAACCCATCACAGATGTTCATTGTTCATGTTACTTGGTTGGGGTCCGGGAGTGTTGCGTAGTCGTTTCCAATCCAGGATTGATTCATTTTAATTTGAGTCAGACGGTCTGCATTTTCTGTGGAGAGGCGGATACGCCGCCGATCTGTGACGATGCCTCCGGCAGCACTGAAACAGCGTTCCGACATAACGCTGGCTGCCGGGCAAGCCAGCACCTCTATTGCGTACATTGCCAGTTTGTGCCAGGTGTCTAGCTTCGATACCCAATAGTTGAAGGGTGCAGATGGATTGTTCAACACAGCTACGCCATCTGACATGTAGTCCTTGACCATCTTCTCCAGGCGATCGGTGTTGGAGGTGGATCTGCACGCTTGCTGTTCTGTGTGCTGCTGCATGGGTGTCAGAAAATTTTCCCACTCCAAGGACACTGCCGATACCATTCCCTTTTGGGCACTAGCTGCGGCTTGTGTTGTTTGCTGCCCTCCTGGTCGTCCTAGGTTTGCGGAAGTCAGTCTGTCGGCGTACAACTGGCTAGAGGAGGGGGAGGATGTCAATCTCCTCTCTAAAGTCTCCACAAGGGCCTGCTGGTATTCTTCCATTTTGACCTGTCTGGCTCTTTCTTCAAGCAGTTTTGGAACATTGTGTTTGTACCGTGGATCCAGAAGGGTATAAACCCAGTAATTGGTGTTGTCCAGATTGCGCACAATGCGTGGGTCGCGTTCAATGCTGTCCTAGGCCGAAGAGGTCATAGCCTAGGGTCACAAAACCTGTTTATTTGGGCAATTTCAATGGTGGCGAGTCTGACGTACATAAATCGCAGCAATGGCCGTTAGCAACGTCTGAATCTCACGAAATGTCTCATGCAGGTAGAAGACATATTGTTAGACTTAGGCTCCAAAGATGGGGTCCCTACATCTCTGCAAACCAGAGTTACAGGGCTCCAAATTTGGTAAAATCCCCCATAGGCTTTCATTGGGCCTCCTATTTACAGTTCCAAAATCTCACATCTTTTCAAAGGGCAATTACTCAGCAGTACCAAATTTTCTAGCATTGTAGGGACCCTTAGGGGGAACATGACTGGTGAGTTTCGGGCCCCTAGGCCGAAGAGGTCATAGCCTAGGGTCACAAAAACCTGTTTATTTGGGCTATTTCAATGGTAGTGATGGTGGCGTACATAAATCTCAGCAATGGCCGTTATCAAAGTCTGAATCTCACGAAATGTCGCATGCAGGTAGAAGACATATTGTTAGACTTGGATTCCAAAGATGGGGTCCCTACATCTCTGCAAACCAGAGTTACAGGGGTCCAAAATTGGTAAAATCCCCCATAGGATTTCATTGCCTCCCTATTTCACTTTCCAAAATCTCACATCTTTTCAAAGGGCAATGGCTCAGCAGTACCAAATTTTCTAGCATTGTAGGGACCCTTAGGGGGAACATGACTGGTGAGTTTCGGGCCCCTAGGCCGAAGAGGTCATAGCCTAGGGTCACAAAAACCTGTTTATTTGGGCTATTTCAATGGTAGTGATGGTGGCGTACATAAATCTCAGCAATGGCCGTTAGCAAAGTCTGAATCTCACGAAATGTCTCATGCAGGTAGAAGACATATTGTTAGACTTGGATTCCAAAGATGGGGTCCCTACATCTCTGCAAACCAGAGTTACAGGGGTCCAAAATTGGTAAAATCCCCCATAGGATTGCATTGCCTCCCTATTTCACTTTCCAAAATCTCACATCTTTTCAAAGGGCAATGGCTCAGCAGTACCAAATTTTCTAGCATTGTAGGGACCCTTAGGGGGAACATGACTGGTGAGTTTCGGGCCCCTAGGCCGAAGAGGTCATAGCCTAGGGTCACAAAAACCTGTTTATTTGGGCTATTTCAATGGTAGTGATGGTGGCGTACATAAATCTCAGCAATGGCCGTTAGCAAAGTCTGAATCTCACGAAATGTCTCATGCAGGTAGAAGACATATTGTTAGACTTGGATTCCAAAGATGGGGTCCCTACATCTCTGCAAACCAGAGTTACAGGGGTCCAAAATTGGTAAAATCCCCCATAGGATTTCATTGCCTCCCTATTTCACTTTCCAAAATCTCACATCTTAGGGGGATCATGACTGGTGAGTTTTGCCACTGCAGACTGAGCCATTGCCCTTTGAAATGGTGTGAGATTTTGGAACGGTAAATAGGAGGCCCAATGAAATCCTATGGGGGATTTTACCAATTTTGGACCCCTGTAACTCTGGTTTGCAGAGATGTAGGGACCCCATCTTTGGAATCCAAGTCTAACAATATGTCTTCTACCTGCATGAGACATTTCGTGAGATTCAGACTTTGCTAACGGCCATTGCTGCGATTTATGTACGTCACCATCACTACCATTGAAATAGCCCAAATAAACAGGTTTTTGTGACCCTAGGCTATGACCTCTTCGGCCTAGGGGCCCGAAACTCACCAGTCATGTTCCCCCTAAGGGTCCCTACAATGCTATAAAATTTGGTACTGCTGAGCCATTGCCCTTTGAAAAGATGTGAGATTTTGGAAAGTGAAATAGGGAGGCAATGCAATCCTATGGGGGATTTTACCAATTTTGGACCCCTGTAACTCTGGTTTGCAGAGATGTAGGGACCCCATCTTTGGAATCCAAGTCTAACAATATGTCTTCTACCTGCATGAGACATTTCGTGAGATTCAGACTTTGCTAACGGCCATTGCTGCGATTTATGTACGTCACCATCACTACCATTGAAATAGCCCAAATAAACAGGTTTTTGTGACCCTAGGCTATGACCTCTTCGGCCTAGGGGCCCGAAACTCACCAGTCATATTCCCCCTAAGGGTCCCTACAATGCTAGAAAATTTGCCACTGCTGAGTAATTGCCCTTTGAAAAGATGTGAGATTTTGGAACTGTAAATAGGAGGCCCAATGAAAGCCTATGGGGGATTTTACCAAATTTGGAGCCCTGTAACTCTGGTTTGCAGAGATGTAGGGACCCCATCTTTGGAGCCTAAGTCTAACAATATGTCTTCTACCTGCATGAGACATTTCGTGAGATTCAGACGTTGCTAACGGCCATTGCTGCGATTTATGTACGTCAGACTCGCCACCATTGAAATTGCCCAAATAAACAGGTTTTGTGACCCTAGGCTATGACCTCTTCGGCCTAGGACAGCATTGAACGCGACCCACGCATTGTGCGCAATCTGGACAACACCAATTACTGGGTTTATACCCTTCTGGATCCACGGTACAAACACAATGTTCCAAAACTGCTTGAAGAAAGAGCCAGACAGGTCAAAATGGAAGAATACCAGCAGGCCCTTGTGGAGACTTTAGAGAGGAGATTGACATCCTCCCCCTCCTCTAGCCAGTTGTACGCCGACAGACTGACTTCCGCAAACCTAGGACGACCAGGAGGGCAGCAAACAACACAAGCCGCAGCTAGTGCCCAAAAGGGAATGGTATCGGCAGTGTCCTTGGAGTGGGAAAATTTTCTGACACCCATGCAGCAGCACACAGAACAGCAAGCGTGCAGATCCACCTCCAACACCGATCGCCTGGAGAAGATGGTCAAGGACTACATGTCAGATGGCGTAGCTGTGTTGAACAATCCATCTGCACCCTTCAACTATTGGGTATCGAAGCTAGACACCTGGCACAAACTGGCAATGTACGCAATAGAGGTGCTGGCTTGCCCGGCAGCCAGCGTTATGTCGGAACGCTGTTTCAGTGCTGCCGGAGGCATCGTCACAGATCGGCGGCGTATCCGCCTCTCCACAGAAAATGCAGACCGTCTGACTCAAATTAAAATGAATCAATCCTGGATTGGAAACGACTACGCAACACTCCCGGACCCCAACCAAGTAACATGAACAATGAACATCTGTGATGGGTTAGCGTTTCCGGTCCCTGTTTATTGAACCTCTCATCTGTATTACATTTATGACTGCATGGCGACAAAATGCAAATTGCTATCCGCACGCTTCTTGTCCTCATGCAAGGCCTGGGTTGTTGTGTCTCAAAGCGTGGCCTTCTCCTCCTGCGCCACCCTCCTCCTGTTCCATCACGTGTGCTGCTGCTGGGTTAGCGTTACCGGTCCCTTTTCCTGGAACCTCTTATATGTATTACATTTATGACTGCATGCCGACAAAAAGCATGTTACCTGTGCAAAGAAAACAGACATGTCCCGCATTTAAAAGACAGTTTTCCCTTTGAAACTTTAAAATCGATTTTCTCAAAAACTATAAGCTCTTTTTGCTAAAAAATTTTTCCTCTTGTACCCACTCCCAAGGTGCACATACCCTGTAAATTTGGGGTATGTAGCATATAAGGAGGCTTTACAAAGCACGAAAGTTCGGGTCCCCATTGACTTCCATTATGTTCGGAGTTCGGCCATGTTCGGCCCGAACCCGAACATCTAGATGTTCGCCCAACACTACACGTGACCCGTTCGGCCAATCACAGCGCTAGCCGAACGTTCGGGTAATGTTCGGCCATGCGCTCTTAGTTCGGCCATATGGCCGAACAGTTTGGCCGAACACCGTCAGGTGTTCGGCCGAACCCGAACATCACCCGAACAGGATGATGTTCTGCAGAACCCGAACAGTGACGAACACTGTTCGCCCAACACTAGTCTCAGCAGAGGTCGCGATCTGCTCAAGTTGGGTACCTCGTGCCTGCAGACCCACTTACAGAGCAGACATTTTGAGGTCTTTAGTGAGTTGGAGAAGCTGATGCAAAGTGGTGCAGGCAGTGGTCAGAGCCAGACAGCCACTGCACAGATTTCAGCAGCAGCAGCAGCCGACCCTCCTGCCCATCCGGCAGCAGCAGCAGCAGCAGGAGCACAGCAGCAACTCACTCCCACTCCCCCCCCCCCCCCCCCCCAGGCAGCCAGTCCTCAGTGGCCTCATCAGCTCCCTCCACAGTGGCCTCCTCATCCTCCCGTGCAGGAAAACGCCGCTAGACCCTGCTCAGCGAAGCATTCCCCGGTGTGACCAAGGTGCTGCCTCCCGCCCACAGGAGCATCCGGTTGCAGAACGGGTTGCATGTCCGGGCCATGTGCTCCCAGCTCCTGCCATACTCCTTTGTGCAGGAGGGGAGTGACATCAGAGCGCTGCTGCAGGTTGGGATCCCAGAGTGGCAAGTCCCCAGCCGCCACTATTTCTCCCGCAGGGCGATCCCAGCACTGCACCACTCTGCAATGGCGAACGTGGGCCACACGCTGGTTCACACTGTGAGTGCACGGATCCACATAACCATGGATTCATGGAGCAGCCGGATTGGGACAGAGCGCTATCTGTCCTTTACGGCCCACTGGGTCAGCCTGGTGGAAAGCCCGAGCGAGGAAGCAGCAGGTCCACCCTCGGGCGCAGCAGCAGCGGCACCAGTCGCCCACTATGTGGTGCCACCGCGCGGGGTCAGGGGAGAAGCAGCAGCTCTCGCCGCCAAGTGATCCCGTCTCTCCAGCAGCGTGAAGGCCCGCCACTGCCAAGTGCTGCTGGAGATGAAAAGCCTGGGGAAAAACTCCTTGACGGCATTGAACATGCTCCGGTACCTCAGGGAGCAGGAGAGGACGTGGCTGACCCCCAGAGGCCTCACTGTGGGATTGGTGTCCGACAATGCCGCCAACCTGCTGACTGCCATCAGCAGGGGAGACTTGCTCCACGTCCCTTGCTTGGCCCACGTCCTGAACCTGGTGGTGCAAAAGTTCATGCGCACCTACCTGGGGATGGAGGAGCTGTTAGAAGCAGAGCAGAAAATTGTGCGCACTTTCCACCGCTCAGCAGCTGCCACAGCAAAACTGGCAGACATCCAGCAGCTGGAGGGCCTGCCACGACACCGTCTCATCATAGATGTGCCAACTCGCTGGAACTGTACCCTGGCGATGTTGGAGCGGCTGGTTGAGCAGAGGAGGGCTGTCAACTGGTACATCTATGATGCCACTGTCACCGACACCAGCAGCAGCACCACCAAACTCCAGCTCCTCAACAACGCACAATGGGGGCAGATGCAGCAGGTCTGCTTGGTGTCGGCTCCCTTCCTGCAGGGAACCAACCTGGTGAGTGAACAACGGGCATCCCTCTGCCAGTGGGTGCCCTTTGTTTGTCTGCTGGACATGGCACTTGGCGATTTGGGGGATTTGGGAGAGGAGGCCCTGAAGCAGCTGGAACAGCAGCCGCCTGCGCAGTCCACTGCTCCGCAGGTATTTGAGTCCCCGGAGGAGGAGTTGGAGGTGCTGGACGTTGCTGCTCCGCAGCAGCAGTGGTGCGAGGGTGGAGAGAGGAGGAAGAGGCTCACGGGCAAGAGGAGGAGGAGGACGCTGACCCTGATGTCTCTGTTAGATGGTCCACCCTGTTCCCCATGGCAGCACACATGCTGCGCTGCCTGCGCACAGACCCCAGGGTCAAGCGGATGCAAGCGAGGGAGGACACCTGCATCAGCATGATCCTGGACCCACGGCTGAGGGGGAGGTGGGATCAGTTTCTGCCTGCCAGAGACCATGAACAGCGAGTAAGGGAGTTGCAGGAGATCCTTGTTCGGCGACTGGAGGAAGCCTTCCCCCCGCCTTCCACCCCCTCTGTCCCTTTCCAGCAGCCAGCAAAGCAGCTGATGCCTGCGGCCAGCAGCAGCGTCAGGCGCCCAGGAGACCTGCTGTAATTGACGCAGGCATTCTACATTAAGGTACAGCAGCCGAGAGAGGAGGTGCGTGCAGCAGCCACCTTCGCTGAGAGTCACAGCCAGCGCATTATCCGGATGGTGGCCGACTACATGGGGTCCTTCAGTGGGCTTGACACCGGCAGCGAGAAGCCTGTGGACCCCATGGAGTAGTTGGTGGAGAGCTTGCACATCTGGAGGGAGCTTGCGCAGTACACCCTGGAGGTATTGTCTTGCCCCCCCCTTCCAGTGTGCTGTCTGAGAGGTGCTTCAGTGCGGCCAGGGGCGTGGTCACCGAGAAGTGCTCTCGTCTGTCCACAGAGGGCGTGGACAGATTGACATTTTTGAAGGTTAACCAGGCCTGGATAGAAGGCACGTTCCTGGCACCTGTTGTCGGCGAGAGGAGGACATAAGGTCCCTGCCTGGCAATTACAATACATTGCCTGCGTGATGACTCCTCCTCCTCCTGCTGACCTGCTGTATTTATTTATTTATGAATTTATTTATGTATTTATTGTATTTCTACGTGACTCCTCCTGCTGCTGCTGCTAGCCTGCTGCATTTATTTATGTATTTATTGTATTTCTATGTGACTCCTCCTGCTGCTGCTGGCCTGCTGCATTTATTTACTTATGAATTTATTTATGTATTTATTGTATTTCTACGTGACACCTCCTGCTGCTGCTGGCCTGCTGCATTTATTTATTTATGAATTTATTTATGTATTTATTGTATTTCTACGTGACTCCTCCTCCTGCTGCTGGCCTGCTGCAGTTATTTATTTATGAATTTATTTATGTATTTATTGTATTTCTACACGACTCCTCCTGCTGCTGCTGGCCTGCTGCATTTATTTACTTAGGAATTTATGTATTTATTTTATTTCTACGTGACTCCTCCTGCTGCTGCTGGCCTGCTGCATTTATTTATTTATGAATTTATTTATGTATTTATTGTATTTCTACGTGACCCCTCCTGCTGGCCTGCTGCATTTATTTATTTATGTATTTATTGTATTTCTACGTGACTCCTCCTGCTGCTGCTGGCCTGCTGCATTTATTTATTTATGAATTGATTTATGTATTTATTGTATTTATAAAGCGGCAACATATTACGCCACGCTCATTTTCATCCTCCTGCAGTGGTCCCACCGCCAGGGTCCACACAATACATTGCCTGCTGCCAGTGTCACATGTCACTCCTCCTGCTGCTGTATTTATCCTCCTGCTTTCAGTGGTCCCACCGCCAGGGTCCACACAATACATTGCCTACTGCCAGTGCCACGTGTCACTCCTCTTGCTGCTGTATTTATCCTCCTGCTGTCAGTGGTCCCACCGCCAGGGTCCACACAATACATTGCCTGCTGCCAGTGCCACACATCACTCCTCCTACTGCTGCTGTATTTATCCTCCTGCTGTCAGTGGTCCCACCGCCAGGGTCCACACAATACATTGCCTGCTGCCAGTGCCTCATGTCACTCCTCCTACTGCTGCTGTATTTATCCTCCTGCTGTCAGTGGTGCCACCACCAGGGTCCACACAATACATTGCCTGCTGCCAGTGCCACATGTCACTCCTTCTACTGCTGCTGTACTTATCCTCCTGTTGTCAGTGGTCCCACCGCCAGTGCCAAACAATGCATTGCCTGCTGCCAGTGCCACTCGTCACTCCTCCTCCTGCTGCTGTATTTATCCTCCTGCTTTCAGTGGTCCTACCGCCAGGGTCCACACAATACATTGCCTACTGCCAGTGCCACACGTCACTCCTCCTGCTGCTGTATTTATCCTCCTGCTGTCAGTGGTCCCACCGCCAGGGACCACAAAATGTATTGCCTGCTGCCAGTGCCTCATGTCACTCCTCCTACTGCTGCTGTATTTATCCTCCTGCTGTCAGTTGTCCCACCGCCAGGGTCCACACAATACATTGCCTGCTGCCAGTGCCACATGTCACTCCTCCTCCTGCTGCTGTATTTATCCTCCTGTTGTCAGTGGTCCCACCGCCAGGGTCCACACAATGCATTGCCTGCTGCCAGTGCCACACGTCACTCCTCCTCCTGCTGCTCTATTTATCCTGCTGCTTTCAGTGGTCCTACCGCCAGGGTCCACACAATACATTGCCTACTGCCAGTGCCACACGTCACTCCTCCTCCTGCTGCTCTATTTCTCCTTCTGCTTTCAGTGGTCCTACTGCCAGGGTCCACACAATACATTGCCTACTGCCAGTGCCACATGTCACTCCTCCTTCTGCTGCTGCTGTATTTAACCACTTGCTGTCAGTGGTCCCACCGCCAGGGTCCACACAATACATTGCCTGCTGCCAGTGCCACACATCACTCCTCCACCTCCTGCTGCTGTATTTATCCTCCTGCTGTCAGTGGTCCCACCGCCAGGGTCCACACAATGCATTGCCTGCTGCCAGTGACACACATCACTCCTCCTCCTGCTGCTGTATTTATCCTCCTGCTGTCAGTGGTCCCACCACCAGGGTCCACACAATACACTGCCTGCTGCCAGTGCCACACGTCACTCCTCCTTCTGCTGCTGTATTTATCCTCCTGCTGTCAGTAGTCCCACTGCCAGGGTCCACACAATACATTGCCTGCTGCCAGTGCCACATGTCACTCCTCCTCCTGCTGCTGTATTTATCCTCCTGCTGTCAGTGGTCCCACTGCCAGGGTCCACACAATACATTGCCTGCTGCCAGTGCCACATGTCACTCCTCCTCCTGCTGCTGTATATATCCTCCTGCTGTCAGTTGTCCCACCGCCAGGGTCCACACAATGCATTGGCTGCTGCCACTGACACACATCACTCCTCCTCCTGCTGCTGTATTTATCCTCCTGCTTTCAGTGGTCCCACCGCCAGTGTCCACACAATGCATTGCCTGCTGCCAGTGTCACATGTCACTCCTCCTACTGCTGTTGTATTTATCCTCCTGTTGTCAGTGGTCCCACCGCCAGGGTCCACACAATACATTGCCTGCTGCCAGTGCCACATGTCACTCCTCCTCCTCCTGCTGCTGTATTTATCCTCCTGTTGTCAGTGGTCCCACCGCCAGGGTCCACACAATAGATTGCCTGCTGCCAGTGCCACATGCCACTCCTCCTGCTGCTGTATTTATCCTCCTGCTGTCAGTGGTCCCACCGCCAGAGTCCACACAATACATTGCCTGCTGCCAGTGCCACACGTCACTACTCCTCCTGCTGCTGTATTTATCCTCCTGCTGTCATTGGTCCCACTGCCAGGGTCCACACAATACATTACCTGCTGCCAGTGCCACATGTCGCTCCTCCTACTGCTGCTGTATTTATCCTCCTGCTGTCAGTGGTTCCACCGCCAGGGTCCACACAATGCATTGCCTGCTGGGTGTTCCACACTTTTTTTTTTTTTATTACACCTATTTCAATGTGATTTCCCTTTAAAAAAAAAAACATCCGAATTCGCGAACACAAATTTTTTACCGAATTTTTAGCCCGACACCCGAACCGAATCTGAATCCGAACCGAATTTTATGGTCGAAGGCGAATTCGAATTCGAATGTCATGCGGACCCGAATTCGAATGTACCCGAACCGAATTTTGGTACATCTGAGCATGCCTGCCTATCACAATGTATGGTGACAATATTTTATTTGGAAATAAAAGTGCATTTTTTCCATTTTGCATCCATCACTATTTACAAGCTTTTAATAAAAAAAAAAAATAGAAATATTTCATCTTTACATCGATATTTAAAAAGTTTAGACCCTTAAGTAAATATTTATATGTATTTTTTTATTGTAATGTTTATTAACCACTTCGGGACCGGCTGCCTAACCCCCCTTAAGGACCAGGGCATTTTGCGGTGGAGGGGGGTGCGCGCGTTTGGGGGGGTCGGGCGACCGGATCCCCTCTGTGGCTGACTGGGCAGTGTCCCCCTCCATGGTGGCAAGTGTCCCCCCTGTAGCTGGCAGCCATCACTTACCTTCCAGGCTCCAGTGATGAGCCGCAGAAGCCACTTCTTCTCCGGCCGGCATCTCTGCTCCAAATGACGCTCAGGTCGGGTTGCGGCTTGATGACGTGATCAAGCCGGGACCCGGCGCTGACGTCAGATGGAGCAGAGATGCCGGCCAGAGCAGAGAGGGGCGCCGATCGTCGCTGGAACGGCAGGCAGGTGAGTGGATCCTCTTCTTTTTCCCCATGCCGCTGCCGCTGTCAGAGTGATAACTACAATCCGACGGCGATCGTAGTGATCACGTGATCAGCAGCCGTACGCGATGGCTGCTGATCACTAGGGGGAGATGCCAGCTGTCATATGACAGCTTAATCTCCCCCTCCGGGTGCGCACAATCGCGTCGGGAGCGGTGCTTTAGCGCGGACGTTGAATCAATGTTCGGTCAGAACGGTACCACCACCTGCCGGACGTTGATTCAACCTGAGGCATTCCCCAATAGGTTAAACATTTTATTTAGGTATTTTTGGGAGGATGGGATGTAAATAGTAATTTTTGTAATGTAAATATATGTTGTTTTTTTTTTAATGTAGATGTAGTTTTACTTTTTGGCCACAAGATGGCAACCTTAAGTTTGTTTACATGTCGCTTAGAGGGACGTAGGGGGGACGTAGGAGGCAAAAAAAGCTAGGCTTTCTGCAGGGCGTGCGCTGAAAAGGTTGCATGTTTGCACGCAAAGGGTCACACGCCCAACTCTGTGTTTAAACAGCTCTGAACCCTGTAGCAGTGCTGTTAGTTCTTACAGTGTGTGCCTTGTGAGCTTATTGCTATATATCCTGATCGTGTTTCCTGGTATTGACCCTTGGTTTGTGACCCCGACTATTCCTGATTGCTGCCCGTCTTGACCCTTGGCTAGTTCCCCGTTTACTTCTGTCTGCTGCCCGTCCTGACCTCTGGCCTGTCTTTGACCTTCCAGCGTTCCACCTGCCCTGACCTTCTGCTCCGTCCACTACTACAAGAACTCTCTGTTCCTGGCTGTCCTCATCGAGACGTCATCTGTTCTGCAACCCACTGTGGGATTACCTTAAGTGCAACCTGGTGGGCACTAGGCAGCGAAGTCCTGCACTCCCCTCAAGGGGGTGGTGGTGAGGACCTGTGGTCACTTAGACTTTGTGCTTGAGTAGTCCGTATTGCAATGGGGCAGTCAACAGCATCTGTATCCTGACACAGCCTAACACCCTGCACTACCAGAACAGTACAATGTCAAAATTAGTGGACAGCGGTCTGCCTGCACTACTAGAACAGTACAATGGCACTAACTCAACTTAGTGACTGACCAGTGACAGTGACTGCAACTAACTGAAGTTGATCACTGGCTAATGAGCTGAATACAAGTGATATACAGTAAAATAATAAAGTGCACAAAAATTAGTGGACAGCGGTCTGCCTGCACTACTAGAACAGTACAATGTCACTGACTAAACTTAGTGACTGACCAGTGGCAGTGACTGCAACTAACTGAAGTTGATCATTGGCTAGCTGGTTTAGCTAGCTAATAAGTAATAGAGCAGTGGAATCAGTGTGAAGTTTAACCTGCCTGCATTAAGCACAGCAATCAGTACACTGACACTGACTACAGCTAACTGAAATTAATCACTCACTGGCTAGCTTGTCAGAATTCTAGCGGTTTTATTTATGCAGGAAAAGCTGTCATATGTGCATGTTTTAAGTTTTAATGTTCTATGCAAAATTTCATTGTAAACTGTAAAGTTAGAGGACTTTTTTTAAATATTGCTCTGTGACATCTCAGCATATTCCAGACAGTGGAACTCATAATTATTATATTATTTTGGTTACAGAAACCAAAACATTTTTGTCTGTTACAAGAATCTTTCAAATGTCAAGGTTACACAGCGCAGTATGTGGAAGACAGAAAACAAGTTTAACCACCCTGGCGTTCTGATTAAATCGCCAGGGTGGCTGCGGGAGGGTTTTTTTTAAATTAAAAAAAAACTATTTCATGCAGCCAACTGAAAGTTGGCTGCATGAAAGCCCACTAGAGGGCGCTTCGGAGGCGATCTTCCGATCGCCTCCGGCGGCAAGAAATAACACGGAAGGCCGCAATGAGCGGCCCTCCGTGTTTCGCTTCCCTCGTCGCCATGGCGACGAGCGGAGTGACGTCATGGACGTCAGCCGACGTCCTGACGTCAGCCGCCTCCGATCCAGCCCTTAGCGCTGGCCGGAACTGTTTGTTCCGGCTACGCTGGGCTCGGGCAGCTGGGGGGACCCTCTTTTGCCGCTGCACGCGGCGGATCGCCGCGCTGCAGCGGCGATCAGGCAGCACACGCGGCTGGCAAAGTGCCGGCTGCGTGTGCTGCTTTTTATTTGGTGGAAATCGGCCCAGCAGGGCCTGAGCGGCAGCCTCTGGCGGTGTTGGACGAGCTGAGCTCGTACAGACCGCTCAGCAGGTTAAACTCACATTACTGCAGCAGACATATATATACATTTTGCTCAGTTATTACATATAAACAGGGGCGTAGCAATCACCATAGCAACCATACAGAAGAGGGAAACCGAGAGCCCAATATAGTGTAGTAAGTACTGCAAAAATGGATATATGTAAAGAGTACAATATATATACTCACAAGACAGGGTTACCTCCAGGCAACCACTGTATAGGCAGGTGAGATTATCCTGTCCCCACTCAGGAATAAGAAGTCGCTCTCTGTAGACAGGAAAAAAGGGGTATCCCCCTCCACCAAGGGTGGATAATTAATATTATGTAGAAAGAACAGAGGCGCCAGCAGGATAAAATCAGGTAATAAAATGTTTAAAAGTGCTTTGGAGGCAGCGGTGGACTTACCTCCTGTAAGCAGACACTATAAACTGACAGTTCAAATCTAAATAAATTTTATTGGCATACTCCAAGGGGGTCGCAACGCCTGAGGCGCCAGGTGTTACCCGGACCTTTTACTGTTGTATGCTCCTATGTTATATTGCCTGAGGAAGCAGGTTTACACCTGTGAAGCGCGTTGCGACCCCCTTGGAGTATGCCAATAAAATTTATTTAGATTTGAACTGACAGTGTATAGTGTCTGCTTACAGGAGGTAAGTCCACCGCTGCCTCCAAAGCACTTTTAAACATTTTATTACCTGATTTTATCCTGCTGGCGCCTCTGTTCTTTCTACATACCATAGCAACCCTAGCCGTTGCTATGGGGCCCGCCCGAGCCCTACGTCACAGAGGTCCTGCAGCAGTGTTGCCATCGGGCCCCTCTGAGCAGGAGGAGAGCAGCGCAGTGGAGGGAGAGCTGTGGGATCAGCGGCGGAGAAGGGGGGCCATCTCCCCCCCCTTCCCTCACCTTAGGGCTCTACCTCCCTTGCTCGCTCTCCCCTTCAGAAGTAAGTGCTGTGCGGGTGGCTGGCAGAGGGGCGGAACTTACCTCCATCTCGCTCCAGCGCCGGAAGTTCTGGTGCCAATGCTCTGGTCTGGATCAGACCAGACTAGCGGCAAATCATCCCGCGCCTGCGACGAGACGGAGGTAAGTTCCGCCCCTCTGCCAGCCACCCGCACAGCACTTACTTCTGGAGGGGAGAGCGAGCGAGGGAGGGAGAGCCCTAAGGTGAGGGAAGGGGGGGAGATGGCCCCCCTTCTCCGCCGCTGATCCCACAGCTCTCCCTTCACTGCGCTGCTCTCCTCCTGCTGGGGGGACACCTGACCTGGCTACCTATTCTGGGGACATATACCTCCAACTACATATACTGGGCACATATAACTCTGACTACATATACTGGGCACATATACCTCTGGCTACATATAATGGGACATATACCCCTGACTACATATACTGGGCACATATACCCCTGGCTACATATACTGGGCACATATACTGGGCACATATACCCTTGGCTACATATACTGGTCACATATACCCCTGACTACATATACTGGGCACATATACCCCTGGCTACATATACTGGGCACATATAACCCTGACTACATATACTGGGCACATATAACCCTGGCTACATATACTGGGCACATATACCCCTGGCTACATATACTGGGCACATATACCCCTGGCTACATATACTGGGCACATATAACCCTGACTACATATACTGGGCATATATACCCTGACTACATATACTGGGCACATATACCCCTGACTACATATACTGGGCACATATACCCCTGACTACATATACTGGGCACATATACCACTGACTACATATACTGGGCACATACACCCCTGGCTACATATACTGGGGACATATACCCCTGACTACATATACTAGGCACATTACATATACCCCTGACTACATATACTGGGCACATTTACCCCTGCCTACATATACTGGGGACATACCTCTGTCTACATATACTGGGCACATATACCTCTATCTACATATACTGGGCACATATACCCCTGGCTACATATACTGGGCACATATACCCCTGCCTACATATACTGGGGACATATACCTCTAGCTACATATACTGGGGACATATACCTCTGGCTACATATACTGGGCATATATACCTCTGGCTACATATACGGGGCACATATACCACTGACGACATATACTGGGCACATATACCCCTGACTACATATACGAGGCACATATACCCCTGACTACATATACTGGGGACATATACCCCTGCCTACATATACTGGGGACATATATCCCTTGCTACATATACAGGGGACACTGGCTGTTTGTCATTATGTGCATTTACTGGTGAAAAACTGTTTCTTATTATGTACATTTACTGGTGAAAAGCTGTCTCTTATTATGTGCATTTACTGGTGAAATGCTGTCTCTTATGTGCATTTACTGGTGAAAAGCTGTCTCTTATTATGTGCATTTACTGGTGAAATGCTGTCTCTTATGTGCATTTAGTGGGGAAACGCTGTCTCTCATTCCATGCATTTACTGGCGAAACGCTGTCTGTCATTATGTGCATTTACGTCATATTTTTTTCATGTAACTACATTAGCTAGTATAATTACATTACAGTTAGCCCCACTCACATGACATCATGGCCACGCCCATTTTTTAAATTTCCTTGAACATGTTGCCCCCTACCCATTTTTGACTTGACTGCCCCCTCATATGGGCCAGTCTAGAACCGGCCCTGTACCCCTGCCTTCATAAACTGGGCACATATACCCCTGGCTACCTGTTCTGGGGAAATCTCTACCCCTGGCTACCTGTTCTGGGGACATCTCTATTCCTGGCTACCTGTTCTGGTGACATCTATACCCCTGGCCACCTATTCTGGGGACACCTATAGACCTGGCTACTTCTACTGTACTTAGAGGGGTGTGGGAATGTTGGGGTGGAGGGTCCTGGAGGAATGTTTGGGTGGGAGGTTCGAGGCCCGTGGGGTTGGAAGGTTGTGTGTGTGTGTGGGGGGGGGGGGAGGCATAAAAATGTTTTGCTATGGGGCCCAGTCATTTCTAGCTACGCCCCTGCATATAAATATTATTAATCTAAATATTATAATCAATACAGTCCTTCTAAAGAAAGACATGGTTATTGTTAAACCTCATAATTACAAATAATGGAATTTAATACTTTGAAATACAGTTTAAAGCTGGATTCTACCAGTGATAGATGAGACAGTAAAACATTCTCGTGAGATTGTTTTTATTCTGGACGATTGTTGACGTGTTCTAGTCTCAGCTAGCTGAACACTCATAGCTGATAATATACGCTATGTTTTGGGAACAGGCCTCATAAAAAATAAAACAATCGAAGGGGTTTTCCCAATTAGTTAAAGATGTTAAAATGGTGACATCCGGCGGTTGAAAATATTATATTTATATTTTCTTAAGAAAGGCAAATATATAGAAAATGATTTTATATTATTACATTTTAATATGCAATTATATCTTATATGATTAATTGTTTTAAGAAGAATGATATAATAAGCTTTATATTTAAATAAGTATATTAGAAGCCCTGTATGTTTTAATAAGCTTTAAATTGCTGAAGACTCTCACAGGTCTGGTTACAGTGTCAACCTGACCAATCTTATTTCTGGGAAAGAACAGACACATTGCAAACTAATTAGTAGAAGGACACATTATCAGAAATGCGTCAGAAATGACCTAATCAGAATTTATAAACAATAATATTATGATTTAGGTATTCAAAACATGATAAAGCATTGACACACGGAGGCTTCAGCCATTTAGAACCTGGGATTCAGGGAAATTCCAGATTAGGCAGCCATATTGCATCCAATGCCTATAAAAGTAGGAGCTGAAAGCTCATAGTTTGCACAAGCCTACCAATCTCCTGAGAAGACACATGAGGCAGAAGCTACCTTCCCACAAGTGGTTCTAGATGCTGAAGAGATGACAGAGAAGGGGTAATATGCTTAATATTCTGGTGATTTACTTTATTAATTTTTCAGCATTAAGTTTTGTTAAGATGTTAGCAAGAAGTTTTTTTAGAAGCTATTTTTTATGCTATTTCTTTAAGAAGATTACTACAAGTTTTACACAGCTACTAGATACACAGCTACTGATACAGATGACACAACTTTTTTTATCTTATTCTACATAACACAACTGTTATATACTTTTTTGAATGTGCTTAGAAGATTGATGATTGCTTGGCTATAAAGCCTTGATGAGATGGAATACTGTTAGAAGTAAACACTACTTGGAACTGTTCATATTTTGTATATATGCTGTATGATAAGCAAATACAATTTTTTATATAAAATCATATACTGAGTGCTTTGATTCATTTCAAGGTACACCGTCAATCTATAATTACTGTTATAGAGGGTTCAGACCCATCTATGCCAGATTTATATGATAGCAAAGCTTTAAGGGCTGGTCCTTTACTATGTTGGCAATCATGAAAAAGGCAAGAACCACTCAGGTTTTTGACAAGCTAAATAGAAGGATATACAGTCACTAATAGAGCAGTAAAATCAGTGAACCTGCCTGCACTAAGCACAGCAATCAGTACTTTGTCACTGACTACACTGAGTGACTACAGCTAACTGAAGTTAATCACTCACTGGCCAGCTAAATACAAGGGTATACAGTCACTAATAGAGCAGTAGAATCAGTGAAACTGCATGCACTAAGCACAGCAATCAGCACACTGTCACTGACTACACTGACTACAGATAACTGAATGTAATGCTGAGGGAGTAATACTTTCTGACTACCCAGCACAACAAGGCTAAGAGCTGGATAATGGAAGAGGCTACACAGGCTGCCCAGAGCAACTGCAGCTCTGGGCTTCAGATATCGCTACAAATAAGACGCAATGGCAGCGCAGTGAGATGTTGCGCTGCTCTTGCGATAGCAACCATTCAGATAGATACAAGACAGGACTAGAGTGAGGTAGCCAAAAGGGTCCACGGCTATGGACACCTCGCAAGAACAGGACTAGGGGTACAGAGGCTGACAGAATGAACACTTGCTAATCTAGTCACTGCCTCAGTGACAGCAAGCATTCACAAAGACTAGAGTGGGGTAACCAATAGCAACCGCAGCAATGGCTACCTTGCACGAACAGGACTATGCTAGCTAAGCACGTGTGATCACGTTAAAGAGGAACTTTAGCCTAAACAAACATACTGTCATCAAGTTACATTAGTTATGTTAATTAGAATAGATAGGTAATATAATCTCTTACCCACCCTTTTTTAAAAGAACAGGCAAATGTTCGTGATTCATGGGGGCTGCCATCTTTGTCATGGGGGCAGCCATCTGTTTGGTTGAAAGGAGGTCACAGGGAGCAGGAGACACAGTTCCAACTGTCCTGTGTCCTGATTACCCCTCCCAGCTGCACACACTAGGCTTCAAAAGTCAAATTCAAAATGTAGAAAAAAAAAGTTGCACCAAAACAGCAGAACGAGAACAACATCAGAAATCCCATCATGCTTTACACAGCATCAGGGGAAAAAAGCCCGGGCAGTTTTCTTCTGTGCAGCTAAAAATGAGGCTTGTATAAGAGAAACAAAGTTCTGATGCTGTGAAACTGTTAAAGAAACACCAAGCCTTTTCAGTGCTGCTGAGTCGATTTTTAGTCCGGAGGTTCACTTTAAGCGCAACCTACCGAAATGTGCTAAAAACCGACTAGCTGAACACAGGATATCAACAGTTCGCGTACGTATATATCAGCGGCACTGATATATCACTGTTACACAAATACAAGGTAAATAACAAACGCTGACTAGAATATGTATATATTGGCGATGAACCAATATACAACATAAGCAAGGGAGATTAGCTAGATCTGGAACAATACATAGTTACATAGTTACATAGTTACATAGTTATTTTGGTTGAAAAAAGACATACGTCCATCGAGTTCAACCAGTATAAAGTACAACTTCAGCCTGCTCCCTCACATATCCCTGTTGATCCAGAGGAAGGCGAATAAAACCCTTACAAGGCATGGTCCAATTAGCCCCTAAAGGGAAAAATTCCTTCCCTACTCCAGATGGCAATCAGATAAAATCCCTGGATCAACATCATTAGGCATTACCTAGTAATTGTAGCCATGGATGTCTTTCAACGCAAGGAAAGCATCTAAGCCCCCTTTAAATGCAGGTATAGAGTTTGCCATAACGACTTCCTGTGGCAATGCATTCCACATCTTAATCACTCTTACTGTAAAGAACCCTTTCCTAAATAAATGGCTAAAACGTTTTCCTCCATGCGCAGATCATGTCCTCTAGTCCTTAGAGAAGGCCTACGGACAAAAAGCTCATCCGACAAGCTATTATATTGCCCTCTGATGTATTTATACATGTTAATTAGATCCCCTCTAAGGCGTCTTTTCTCTAGACTAAATAAACCCAGTTTATCTAACCTTTCTTGATAAGTGAGACCTTCCATCCCACGTATCAATTTTGTTGCTCGTCTCTGCACCTGCTCTAAAACTGCAATATCTTTTTTGTAATGTGGTGCCCAGAACTGAATTCCAGCGAACTAACTAGGCAATACAAACAATACAAATTCTCTGCACTAGAAGCTGTACGTATATATGTCCCCTGGGAAATATATAATCGTAGCTCCACAAAATAACTGAACTAGAAAGTAACAAGACAAGGAATATTATTCAGAGTATCAAAGGACCCAGTAACAGCTTAGACAGAGCTGAAACTATGACGGGCGAGGTCTAAAAGGGGAGGCAGACTTTTATGCTGGCATCAGCCAATGGATGCATGCATGCAAATCTCCACACAGCTGAATGGTAATCATTCAATCCTGAGCCGGCTTGATTACCATTAGCTAGTTGAAAGACTATCATAATGTAACGATCGGTGAAGCACAGAGAGGATCTGATTACCAGTGATCTGCAGAACCACTGGGAATACAGATGTATACCAGATTATACGTGATCTGCAGTATCACTGATAATCTGATATACTAGCTAACCTCTGTTCACCTGAGTAGAGTGTAGTGTTTTGGTGTAACAGTAACACTTAGAGGACAGGGCCTCAGTACAGTAAGGCGTACTGTACAGATTCCTTCCGCAAACCTGAGCTCTCCAAGGCGGGAGGAGTCAGGTTGCCAGCGGGAAGGATATACTGAAAGTAACCCTCTGGCGGAAGGGTCACTTAACAGAACGAGGAACCACCTCTAACAGTAAGGTCGGTTCTCGAGGTCGGACAAGCCAGGTCGTACACACACGGACAGATAAAGTACAAGATCAGGAGGCAAAGGCGGAGTCAAAGTACAGGCAGGGTTCAGCAACGGGGTATCAGAAATATCGGGGTACAAAATCAGGAGGCAGAAGCAGAGTCAAGGAACGAGCCGGGGTTCGGCAACAGAGTATCAGAAATATCGAGGTACAAGATCAGAGTTCAAAAGGGTAGTCAAGGCAGGCAAAAGTCATAACAAATAAATACAATCAAACTAGTACTTTAGCTATCAACAGAATCTAGCTAAGTGTAGGATTACAGCTCCAGCTGGTCCCGGCCCACTTGCGGATCTGACTACGGATCTGGGTGCTCCCACATATGTGATCGCACGCCAGACAAAGAGCAAGTGAACAACCAGCAGTATATATACTCTAGGACCTTTCCAGGACCTCCCTAATTGCTGGTCCAATGAGAGCAGTGGAATTTGTCAGCTGACCCAGCTGGTCAGCCGACACCCTTCTAACTGCTATTTAAACTCTGCCTCTGTGCTCGCGCGCGTGTAAGTCTGAATCTTGGTGGACTATCAGTCCCAGCCACACCAGTACTGTCATGCAATGTATCTAGTGCGGGGGCCGCCTCTGATGCGGATTCCGCCGTTACCAATGCGGATTCCGCCGCTCTGCCTAAGCGGCATGCGGCGGTTTTTCCGCGTTGTGACGCGCTGCTGAACGCGGAAACAGCTGCCTCATTGTGAGAGACGGCGGCTCTTCCGCGTTTCCTCACACATAACAAATGCATGCAGTACTTTGCAAGAACATGCATGCAGGAAATCCAGGGCTATCTGGCTGCAGCTCAGCTGTAGTAAGTCATTGGTGGAATGATGACAGCATCCCGAGCTGCCCAGACCTGCAGAGCAATTGCAAATGACAATGTGAAATATTGCGAATGCACAACCGAATGCAGGCTGACCATCCAGAACTGTCCGTTTGCGGCTCCATCGCAATGGACAGAACATGCCACAGGAGAAATCCTTACACTGAAGTTAATCACTCACTGGCTAGCTAAATACAAGGATATACAGTCACAAATAGAGCAGTAGAATCAGTGAACCTGCCTGCACTAAGCACAGCAATCAGTGCACTCTCTCACTAAACTACACTGACTACAACTAACTTAAGTAATCACTCACTAGCTAGCTAGCTGAATACAAGTATATACTGCAGTATAAGAGCACTGTTAGGAGTAAAAACACTATGTTTTTAGGACAAAACGTGCTTGCTGAAGCAACCAAATGGCCTGGAGATGATCCTCTCAGTGCCACAGTCTAGCAAGGATGGAGCTTTTCATCATGGCCGCCGCTTTATATACTTGGCCCAGGGGGATGTCATTTCTGCCCATTTCCGCTAAGTATGATCTAATCACGGCTTTACCCACCGCGATCACGACCGTGAATGCGTTCCGAATATTCTTATTCATGGCATTGCTGTGGCCGATTTCCGTGATCCAGAATCAATCATAGCGTCAAATACCGAAGCCGAATAGTGAAAAATGCTCGTGAATCACCACTAATCCGTGAAATTATCTACCCACCACTGACTAAGATCACTATTATCATGGTGATACTAAGGCAAGTGGAAACTTATTTTATCTGCCTGTTTTGTCTTGGTTATCACAAATTTTAAATTATGTGACAAAGTATGGTGACAATATACAGTATTATTTGGAAATATAGGTGTATTTTTTATGTTGTGGTTTTTGTTTTCTCATTGCACACTACCCATGATTACAACAAGCCCTTATTAGCAAAAATAAGAGTAATACACCCTCATGGCATACATATTTGAAAAGCTAAGTCCCTAAGGTAACTATTTCTATTTTCAATTCTGTCACTTTTGTTGTTTTATTTTTTACTAGTGTTTTATTTTGGTACAGAGAGTATGAAAATAAAATATAATAATAAAAAACAATAGTGGAAGTTTTGAGCAGCGAATCCCTCTCCTCCCATTACCCTCTGTGATAGCGACAAATATTGTCGATAATTTTGGGGGGCTATAACGCGGCGGTGGGCAGTGCTGCCAACCGCCCGTAAATTTACGGGCAGCCCGTAAATTTTGATGCAAATAAAGCTGCCCGTGAATTCCGTAAGGAATTCAGCAGCGTCCGTAAGGGCGGCCAATCGGCCGCCCGCTCTGTTGCAGGAGGACAGCAGCGCAGTGGAGGGATAGCTGTGAGCAGCGGTGGAGAAGGGGGGCAATCTCCCCCCCTTCTCTCATCTTAGTGCTCTCCCTCCCTCGCTGTCTCCTCCTGATCTAGTGCTGACTGAGTGGCTGGCAGCGGGCGGGACTTACCTTCCATCTCGCTCCAAGCGCCAGAAGTTCTGCTGCTCTGGTCTGGACCAGACCAGAGTAGCGGCAAATCATCCGGTGCCTGCGACGAGACGCAGCAGGTAAGTTCCGCTCGCTGCCAGCCTGTTAAGCTTGGGGGTGTAATCTCCACAGTCAGCATACAACACATAAGCTGACGTGAAGGAGGTACACACACCAGCACAAGGGATCAGGATATCCCCAGTTTAGTGGAGGAGAGGACTGACTCCAATAGGAGATTGTGGTGCACAGAGCCGGTGCAGATCTGAACAGCCACAAACACTTTCGTAATAACGTCTCAGCGCAAAGTAGCGCTGAGCGCATAAACCAGGACTGAGGAGATCAGGACAGGTAGACAGAATGAACGCTTGCTAGCTAGCGATTACTTAGCGACAGCAAGCGTCCAAAACCAGACAGACTGGAATGAGGCAGCCAATGCGTTGCGGCGATGGCGTGCCTCACAAAGACAGGACAGGAGAGACAGGAAATAGCAGGATCGAGATAGATGAACGTAACACAGATAAATATACAATAAGTATGTTTTCCTAGCGTATTACAATTACAGCTATCAATGAAACTATTTGTAAGGTCTGACTAACATATGTATATATCGGCAATGAACCGATATATGACATAAGCAGGAAAGCTGACTAGGACTGGAGTAATACAGGGAACAGGATTCAGAAGGATTCGTTATCTCTTCGCAGAGATGAACGCAATCCACAAACAGGACCAGGAACAGGATAACTAGCTCAGCACGGGTGTTCACGATACGCGCAAACTACCAAAACGTGCTGGAAAACTGACTAACTGAACACAGGAAATAAACAGTTCGTGTACGTATATATCAGCAACACTGATATATCAACGTAACACGGATACAAGGAAAATAACAAAATGCGCAAGTATGCGTATATATTGGCGATGAACCAATATATGACACAAGACAAGCAAGTAACAACTTCTAGAACAAGAGCAGAACTAGGAGGACTCGCTGACCCCTTCGCAGGAGTCAGCGCAGTCCACACGGACCAGGAACGAGGTGGGGCACGAGCAGAGTAACAGATAGAGTCTGAGACTATGGTAGCCCATGAGACATTGCAGGAAGCAGTTCTTTATACTGAGGTCATCCAATGGGAGCAGACCTGCAGATTCCCACACAAGTGAATGGTAATTAATCACAGGCTGATAGCAGGAAAAGGCAGACAATGATATGCAGCCTGCAGGAAAGGGACTGCCCCTCCAGTGCAGCAGACAATGTTTGTTTACACAAGAGCATGTTAAACTGTCATTAATTTCAGAGTGACTGCAGATGGAATCAGCAACTAGTTTAAGTGCAAACCAAACTATGCAAGAAAATGCATTTAATGACATCAGAACTGCTTGGGTTACAATACCACTGCAGCCAGCAGTAAACGCTGCAGACATGATCATAACATTACCCCCCCCCCCCCTTAAAGGCGGATACCAGACGCTTTTCGAAACTAAAATTCCCAACAAAACAATCTGACTGATAATTCATGATGACCGGGACAGCCCGGCAAGACCAAATTCCAGAATCAGTCCCCACAAGACTGGACCCATCAGAACCAGAACCTACAGAACCATGCCCGTCAGCACCACAAGCCTCAGTGTGATACCCATCAGAACCACGACTTCCAGAGAAAAGCCCCCAGAAACTCTCTGAGCGATACCCACCGCCTTCCCGGGACTGTCCAAAAACGCCAAAGCCTTTGCAATGCCCACCAGAACTGTCCCCACCAACACAAAACCCACCGTTGAACCAGTCCAAGGTACCAGGACAAGTTTCCTCAGAGATCTCCCAGAACACTTGGAAGCTCCAAAGAGATCCCCACAGGTCAGAACGCCCCTTAGGCTCACATGGAGAACCATCAAGAACCCCTATGGAACCCAGGGCAACTCTAGAGTCAGGGTCACAAGGACAAACATCAAGATCAGGGTTTTTAGGGACCAGAACCATCTCCGGGCATGCAGGCCAACCGGCAACATCAGAACATGTCTCCACTAGGGAAGCGTGTGAGCACGCCAACACAGACACACTTGGGCACTCTGGCATACGAAGCACATCTGGGCACACCGGCACAAGAGAGACTTCTGGGCATGTCAAGGAACTGCGAACCTCAAAGTCAGTCAAGGTAGGACCAAAACCAGGACTGGGCAAAAAAAAATCATCATGACTAGACTTCACAGTTACTGGATTCTCACTAAAAAATGCAGGATCAGACTTAGATGTCTCTGATTCCAGCAAAGTTATTAACAAATCATGTTCAGGGGCATTTACAAGACAGGACAAATCTTCTGATGTATGCACCGAACTAGACAGGGTTCCCATAACTTCTTCTGGACTAGACAGAGACTCATCAAATACACTGGATTGGAGCTCATGAAGGGCTGCAAAACAAGTCAATAGTGCAGCAATCCCCACTGAACTAGGCAAAACTGAGTAACTCACTGGACAGGAAGGGGACTCAGGAACTTCTGCCACACCGGCCAGAGAACCAGAATTTTCCAGGATACAGGGCTGGGTTTCAGAAACACTCATTAACCCGGACTGAAATTCTGAGATTTCTATTATTTTTTCCAGCGAGTCAGAATTATCCATGTTACAGGGCAAGACTTTTGAAACATTCAGAGAACAGGGCTGGAGTTCCTCGGCTGTTACAACACTGGAGAGGGACTCAACAACATTGGTTAAATCAGACTGTGTACAGGGCAAGGTATCTAACACACTTGCTGACGAGGACAATATTTCAATGGCTTCTGCTTCGCTGGGCAGAAATTCATCAAGTTTTATTAGAGCAGACTGTAATTCCAAAACAGCTGCTAGACAAGTGAATATTACTGCAACACCAACTGAGGTAAGCAGTGCCTCAGACTGTTCTGCTAGAGGGTTTGAAGTATCCAAAGTACTGGGTGAAGCATAAGACTCTGTGACCACAGCTTCACTGGACAGGATCACCGAACAGTCCACACTGCAGGGCAAAACCATGGAAGCACCTGCTGGACAGCATAATGATTCTGTGACCTGAGTTTCATTGGAGAGATCTACTGCACAATTCATGGTACAGGGCAAGTTCACTGGAACATTTTCTGAACACGGTAATAATTCTGCGATTTCGGACTCACATAGCAGACGCTCTGAGTTATTCATGAAACTAGAGTGAGGTGTAGAAACAGGAAGATCAAAACACAATGTTTGCGCATCTAAATCACCATTCAATTGTGAAATTGGAAAATTCAGATGCTGGGGTTCTGAGATTTCTGGACAGGATTGCTGGGACTCAGAAACTGATGTAGTGCATCTATTGGCATCTGCTGGATCAGACAGGAGTTGAACTTTATTAACACAGGTAATTTCTGCAGAAGTGTTTGCAGAGACAGGCAAGATTTTTCTGGTGTCTGTTTCACTGAACAAAGACTCATGAGTACTGGCTAGGCTGGACTCAGAAGTCAGCAGGACCTCTGGGTCCTCTGCTGAGAGATTTGTGCAGGGCAAGATTAAGGAAGTATTAGTAATTTCTGTCTTACTGGGAAGTAACACTGAGTTATCCATGGTACAGGGTGGAATTACAGGAACTTCAATTTCACACAAAAGGAGCTCTGAATCACTCGCTGAATCAGCCAAAGGTGCTGAAGCAGGCGAGTCCTCAGGAACTGAGGAAGTGGAACAATCTCCACTTGACAGTGTGTCTTCCCTGGTATCAACTGATTGAATCGCATAAAAATCGTCCAGAATCATTCTCCACACATCGATCAATGGAGCCACTAAGTCATACCCGCACACACCAGTTTTTATTAGGTTATAGGCAGACTTAATGCATGCATTCAATACTAATTCACTTTTTGCACTGTAAAACTGACAAAATGAACTTGCATCTTTCTTCCATTCATAGACCAGGGCTTCCATCTCTCCTTTCTCAAATGGAGGATCCCATGCATATTTAACAGCTGAGCATTCCGGCTGATCATAGTTTGCAAATGTGTTAGTGGCAGAAACATACATTGGGTTATTTAGCAGGTGATTGGCCGATTTCTTATTCCTAAGGATCTCCAATACCTGTAGCAAGTGTTGAACTGTAGTGTATGCAAATTTCCCTTGCTGCACGAATAAATTGATCTGTTCAATACTCTGTAATATATCTTCATAATCATATTCAGATAATTCATTTAAACAAGAACTTTTATTTTCCCTGGCTAGCAATGAAAGTTCATTAGTAGTTTCATAGGTCCATTTGACTCCCCTGAATGGTGACTGGATTTCATTATCTGCTACTGGCGGAGTCTCATTACAGATCTGATGCGCAGTCGCCAAGGGCAACGACTCCGCTGATTGTAACGCTTTTCTTTTGGAGCGTTTACGTTTGGCTTTAGACCCTGCTGCCTTAGCAGAAGAAAAGTTATCAGAACAATTATCTGCTTGCTGATTATTTTTGTAGGCAGTAGAAGGAGCAGCTGATTGACAAGCTGCCAGGAGCTTATCAACAGGGCTAGGCAAATCGGTTTTGCGCAGCCAGTTATGGATCACAAACGCTAGAAATTCCAGTGGTCTTTCTTTTAAATTGGTATGATCCAAGACATCGTAGGTCCACTGAAACAATCTTCCCTTAAATAAAACATAAACTAGCTGGGGGGCCCACGTTGAAACAGGAGTAGCCTGGAGCTCAGGATTGGCCAGGAACCTGGCACATTCAGAAAAAAACTCATTTTCTGTTTCAGAATTGAGCTTCTCAAATTTCTTAAAGGAACAGGAACCATAACAAACAGTGTCATTTTTGCTGGGAACCCCCCCCCCCACAATGGGGATTGGTAATGGGGCTACCATAATGTTAAGCTTGGGGGTGTAATCTCCACAGTCAGCATACAACACATAAGCTGACGTGAAGGAGGTACACACACCAGCACAAGGGATCAGGATATCCCCAGTTTAGTGGAGGAGAGGACTGACTCCAATAGGAGATTGTGGTGCACAGAGCCGGTGCAGATCTGAACAGCCACAAACACTTTCGTAATAACGTCTCAGCGCAAAGTAGCGCTGAGCGCATAAACCAGGACTGAGGAGATCAGGACAGGTAGACAGAATGAACGCTTGCTAGCTAGCGATTACTTAGCGACAGCAAGCGTCCAAAACCAGACAGACTGGAATGAGGCAGCCAATACGTTGCGGCGATGGCGTGCCTCACAAAGACAGGACAGGAGAGACAGGAAATAGCAGGATCGAGATAGATGAACGTAACACAGATAAATATACAATAAGTATGTTTTCCTAGCGTATTACAATTACAGCTATCAATGAAACTATTTGTAAGGTCTGACTAACATATGTATATATCGGCAATGAACCGATATATGACATAAGCAGGAACGCTGACTAGGACTGGAGTAATACAGGGAACAGGATTCAGAAGGATTCGTTATCTCTTCGCAGAGATGAACGCAATCCACAAACAGGACCAGGAACAGGATAACTAGCTCAGCACGGGTGTTCACGATACGCGCAAACTACCAAAACGTGCTGGAAAACTGACTAACTGAACACAGGAAATAAACAGTTCGTGTACGTATATATCAGCAACACTGATATATCAACGTAACACGGATACAAGGAAAATAACAAAATGCGCAAGTATGCGTATATATTGGCGATGAACCAATATATGACACAAGACAAGCAAGTAACAACTTCTAGAACAAGAGCAGAACTAGGAGGACTCGCTGACCCCTTCGCAGGAGTCAGCGCAGTCCACACGGACCAGGAACGAGGTGGGGCACGAGCAGAGTAACAGATAGAGTCTGAGACTATGGTAGCCCATGAGACATTGCAGGAAGCAGTTCTTTATACTGAGGTCATCCAATGGGAGCAGACCTGCAGATTCCCACACAAGTGAATGGTAATTAATCACAGGCTGATAGCAGGAAAAGGCAGACAATGATATGCAGCCTGCAGGAAAGGGACTGCCCCTCCACTGCAGCAGACAATGTTTGTTTACACAAGAGCATGTTAAACTGTCATTAATTTCAGAGTGACTGCAGATGGAATCAGCAACTAGTTTAAGTGCAAACCAAACTATGCAAGAAAATGCATTTAATGACATCAGAACTGCTTGGGTTACAATACCACTGCAGCCAGCAGTAAACGCTGCAGACATGATCATAACACAGCCACTCAGTCAGCACTACTTAAGGAGGGGATAGCGATTAGCGAGGGAGGGAGAGCACTAAGGTGAGGGAAGTGGGGGGGAGATTGCCCCCCTTCTCCACCGCTGATGCCACAGCTCTCCCTCCACTGCACTGCTGTCTTCCTGCTGGGGGGGGGGTCACCTGGCTACCTATTGTGGGCATATATACTGGGTACATATAACCTTGACTACATATACTGGGGACATATACCTGCCTACATACTGGGGACATATACACCTGTCTACACATACTGGGCACATATACTTCTGGCTACATATACTGGGCACATATACCCCTGACTACATATACTGGGCACATATACCCCTGGCTACATATACTGGGCACATATACCTCTGGCTACATATACTGGGCACATATACCCCTGCCTACATATACTGGGCACATATACCCCTGGCTACATATACTGGGCACATATACCTCTGGCTACATATACTGGGCACATATATCCCTGCCTACATATACTGGGGACATATACCTCTGGCTACATATACTGGGGACATACACCCTTGCCTACATATACTGGGCACATATACCCCTGGCTACATATACTGGGGACATATACCTCTGGCTACATATACTGGGCACATATACCCCTGCCTACATATACTGGGGACATATACCTCTGGCTACATATACTAGGGACATATACCCCTGCCTACATATACTGGGCACATATACCCCTGCCTACATATACTGGGGACATATACCTCTGGCTACATATACTGGGTACATATATCTGCTGGCTACATATATGTAATGATCCGCTCAGCTGCCTGCACAGGCAGGCAGCTTTTTGACCACTGTTCAGGTCTGCATTCTGCAGGTCTCTGGAAGAGAGACATTTTGTCAGTTTTGCAGCTTGCTGCTGCTGGGGAATTTGCATATGTGTGTCATGCAAATTTCCTAGCCACATCCTCTGGAGGTTTGTACTATAAATACCATGTGATATCACAGACCTTGGCTGGTCATAAGGGTTAGTCCTGTGAAACACTCCTGGAGTGTCAGCCTTGCTCATTGTTTAAAGATTAGCTTAGAGTAATTCCTGGGACTGCACTAGGCAGATTCCCTAGTGCAGTTAGGATTGCATGTCTGTTTTGTTTGTCTGTTGCGATTATTCTGTCCCAGCGGTGGTCGACAGGAAGTCGCTCTGATCCTTGTTCTTGGAGTATAGCTGGAGCAGCGGTTGCTACCAGCTATCTCATCTATCTGTCTTGCCTGGATCGCACTCGCCTTGCGCTAGAGCTGTGGATCCGTCTCTCTCACTTATTCCTGTTTTCGTGTATCTGCCTTGTCTGCTACGAACGCTTGCTGGAGGCTTGGTGAGGTAACCGTTAAGCAAGCGCTCGCGTCCTCTGTTTCATGTTTGTCTGTCGGTGGTTAGTTAGGTGTGCTTCTCTCTGTTGTGCTTAACACGCGGAGACCGCTCATAAACGCGTGCACTGTTGCGAATGAGTGCGGTGTTCGCGTTTAGTTAGCGTTTGTTATTTTCCTTATCTTCTCATTGTATATTTGCTGTGCCTTTGCTACTCTCGTGCTCTGCCTTGCTTTAACATTGTGTCACCTCTGGCAATCGCCTCTCTCGCGATTGCATTCCTACTTCATATCTGCTGTTGTGTATGCACCGTCGCGGGTTGGCGACTAGTTTGGTGCACACACATACAATCTGTCCCTTTGCTCAATCTCATTTGCAATCGCTTCTCAGGCAATTGCGTTCTCACTCGGTTTCCTTTGTTGTGTGTCCGCCGTCGCAGGTGGGCGGCTGGATTGGTGGACATACATACATTCCTCATCTGTGCTTATTCGGTCTTGTGTCGCTGTTAGCAACCGCCATCTCCGGCGATTGCCTTCTCACTTTATCTTCCTGGTTGTGTGTTCATCGTCGCAGGGTGGCGACTAGATTGGTGAACACACGTACCCTCTGTCGCCTTGATCTCTCTCTTTCAGGGCTATCTTGCCCTGCGTTCCTTACCTTTGTGCAATTCCTGTCTTGCGTCTGTGGCAGGGCAGAGGAGCTGTTCCTCTTCACTCCACAGCTCCACCTCCCGACAAGAATTTCCCTCTACAGGTGCATTGCACCTTTTGCTGGGTTCCCTCAAATTATACGCTTGTGGAGGATTTCCACAGTGTCAGCGCACGTCCTGTGCGCTGATCACGGAGAGAATTCCACAATCGTTACAATATACTGAGGACACTGGCTGTTTGCCATTATGTGCATTTACTGGTGAAAAGCTGTCTCTTATTATGTGCATTTACTGGGGAAAAGCTGTCTCTTATTATGTGCATTTACTGGTGAAAAGCTGTCTCTTATTATGTGCATTTACTGGTGAAAAGCTGTCTCTTATTATGTGCATTTACTGGTGAAAAGCTGTCTCTTATTATGTGCATTTACTGGTGAAAGGCCGTCTGTCATTACGTGCATTTACTGGTGAAAGGCTGTCTCTTATGTGCATTTAGTGGGGAAACACTGTCTCTCATTATGTGCATTTACTTGCCATGCCCACTTTTGTCGCCGCAGCAAATTTCCTCGAACATGTTGCCCCCTATCCATTTGACTGCCCCCTCATATGTGCCAGTCTAGAACCGGCCCTGTACCCCTGCCTACATATACCCCTGGCTACCTGTTCTGGGGACATCTCTCCCCCTGGCTACCTGTTCTGGGGACATCTATACCCCTGGCACCTATTCTGGGGACACCTATAGACCTGGGGCTACCTATTTTTGGGGAACCACTGCTGTCAGATTAAATGTATTTTGGGGAACTGCTGCCAGATTATGTGTATGTTGGGGGAATCGCTGCTGCCAGATTACATCTATTTTTTGGGAACCACTGCCATATTATCTGTATTTTGGAAGAACCTCTGCCAGATTACGTGGATTTTTGGTGAAATGCTGTAAGATTACATATATTTTGGGGGAAGGGGGGGGAAACACTATGGCAGAGCTCAAACTTCCCTGGCAGACCTTTTACAGCAATACTAAAAATCATGTATATTTGGCCCCACCCATGACCATGCCCACATTCTGTTGTGTGACCACGCCCATTTTTTGGCTTTGTCAGTAAATTTTTAGGTATTTGTCAGTAAAAAATAACGTGAAAGCTTGGCAACACTGGCGGTGTGTGTGTGTGTGTGTGTGTGTGGGGGTGGGGGGGGGGGGCAGAGAGCGGTGGTGGGGACACACAGAGGCATGTCATGAGGCAGGGAACATGCCTCTGTGTCCCATCTGCCCCCCCCCCCCCCCCCCCCACACACACACACACACTGCCTTAGTTATCACCTCTGTAGTTATTTTCACATGCAGTAGATAGGGAACACATTCAGGCAGGATGTAGCTCCACCCCTCCTGCTGTCAGGAGGATTATAACTTGCATATGTAGACAGCCAGGTTAGAAGAGAGACTGTGGCTGGGTGTGTGTTGCTGGATCTGTGTGTGTTTCTGTGTCTGTTCTGTGTGAATGTGTGTGTGTGTGTATATGCTTGATGTCTCGCTCTCCCTCCCTCTCTGTGTGCCTGCTGTGTATGCATGGTGTCTCTCTCTCCCTCCCTCTCTGTGTGCCTGCTGTGTATATTTCTGTCAGTACAGAGTTCCCTTCTGAATAAACTGGTAAAAAATAAAACTGACAGCTCAGATTGCTTCACTTTTCATTGCAGTCTGTAGTAACACTCCACTTAAAGAGAAACTGAACTCAGAAGTTGAAAACTGAACATAGCAATCCACGTTAATATTTGCAGGCAAGTACAGTACAATAAATGTACAACAATATGTGAATAAACTGTATAATATATAATAATTCAATAAACCACACCCCCCCTGACTTGGCTGCTGCGGCAAGTCACGTGTTGACTGCCCGACAAGCTCCCAAAGATCACTGGGAAACCTTTCTACTTATCTAAAATCCGCCTACCAAGTCATTACTGTGCGTCATCAGGAGGCGCCTTCTGTGCATAAAAAAATCCTGACCGGACAGCTACAGCGCAGATGGCTAGGGAGGTGAGAAGCCAGGAGGAAGAGAAGGGAGAGAGACAATAATCCATGGTGGGAATGAGGAGGAACATCACACACTGGAGGAAGCGAGAGAGGCACAGCCAGGGCCGGTTCCTAAGGTGGGAGGATAGCAAGGGTACATGGGTACATGGGCTCTCGCCTCTCCTTATCGTGCAGAGTTGCCAGAACAGCTGAGCTGTGTACCCAGTGCGGGCACTTTCTTCCTCCTTGTCTCTGCTGGTGGAATGCCCCTCCTCTCTGTCTCTAACACTGAGACCAGGAGTTAGGCAGAGAGGACTCCAGCCGGGAGATTCAAAGAAGACATCAAGACAGATGCATTAGTATATTGGGTGGTAGTGATGGGTCGTTCGCGAACGAGCCGGCTCTAGCTAAACTAACATCATATCCCCCCCCCCACCCCCGATTATTCAGCCTGAGTCCCGGACCCTCAATCATTGCCAGCCCAGCAGCTGCCAGAGTTGATAACCTCTCCTTGTCCCCATAGTTCCTGCACACAGCCCTTTTCTCACTCACAGTGACCAAGTCCAGGGTTAGCCCATGAAGGCAGGTCATAAATTCTGCTACTGTTATCCCTCACTGTAATGGATGCCACAAAAGCTAGTATTTTCAGCTGTGACCAGAGAGAGATATGGAGAGCAGGGCCGGCGTTACCATAGAGGCAAAAGGGGCAAATGCCCCGGGCCTCTGACCTCTGCTGGGCCCCCCAGGTGGTCTTTCATGCTGGGTACACACGGTGCGTTCCCGCATCGAATGCGCCACTCGATTCCCGACGATTCGATTATTTCCGAGCGCATTTCAATGATTTTTTGGTCGAATGCCATGTAACGTATGGCAAATCGAACTGACGATCCATCGACCCGTGAATCGGACATGTTGGAAATAAACGAATCGACGGGAATCTAGTGGCTCATCAACAGGAATCACTAGGCTAGCTGCTGATAAAAGTGCAATTAGAGGGCAGGCAAGCTGGTAAATATACACAGCATGATGCAGAGCTTGTCTGGAGGGTCTGTGGGAAAACATCTGTCTGGTCTCTCCCCATTGTTATAATGACTGCATGTGTGGATAAGTTGTTATACAAGTTGGAAAGTTTTTGATAGTCCCTAGACTCCAGGAGGGCTGCTTTCTGACTTGTGTGAGAGACAGGCAGGAACAGGAATCCTATCACAGGCAAGTAGCCTCTGTGTGATGTGGGACTGCAATACAGATAAGCTCTCTGCTCCATCTCAGGCTATTCTCAATTTCTCTCCACTCCTCCTCTCTGGGCTAGTGCAACGCTAAAATCACAATAGCTATGGCTAGCAATTTGTGAGTGCGATTTGTGATTTTGAAAAAATCACAACGCTGCTGTGAGAACACTGTCATAGGGTAACATTAGCCAAGTGCTTTCCAAATCACTGTTGATTTGAAAAACGCTCAGAAGCCCTCTTGGTTGGCACCTGCCCTCCCTCATTCACCTTTGTTTCCCTCTTCCCCTAGTGCTGGCTGGCTGTGTCTTCTTGTCATACAGGAAAGCTAAATAAAAGTGCAATCCTGGTGATTTTTTTTAAATACAATAATGTCTATCGCTATCTATCTAACTACAGGACTGTAAATTCAAGTATTCTCTCGTTGGTGCACTATGGAGCCGCTTCTCTCTGGGTGGAACCAGTACTTGTGGCATGAAAAAGAGAAAAAACGAAAAGCGCTCCTATAGTGCATTAAACTTGTAATCAATAAAAATGCAATTAACAAATTGCACTTACAAGATAGGTGTCCTGGCCAGTCAGCGGCGGAGGAGTTGATCGTTGGGTGGCCTATCAACACGCTGATTTAAAGACACCTATCTTGTAAGTGCAATTTGTTAATTGCGTTTTTATTGATTAAAAGTTTAATGCACTATAGGAGTGCTTTTCGTTTTTTCTCTGATTTTTCTTAAATGTCTGAATAGTTGACTGAATAGCTTGTTGGAACATGGCATACGTAGCTTTGTGGGACATTTTTGGGCGACACTCTTCATTTCTTTGCTGATTGATTCTGCTGGTATGTCTCTGTTCTGGTCCAAGGGGGGTGTCCACCAACAAATCTCTGCAGAGGGGCCTGATTTAGTTACACCCCTGCCCATCTGCCTTGTAATAACTCACCTGTCCCTGCAGCAGCTCCATCCTGTACTCCCTCTTCAGCCACGCTGCCTGCCTCTATGACACTGTGCATGTTATTTACACGTAACATGTGCCGGATGGAGGAGACACAAGCAGCAGGGCTGAAGGCAAAGCACAGGATGGAGCAGCTGATACAGGTGAGTTATTACAAGGCAGCTGAGCTACACAATGTGTGGGGGGCCATGGGAGAAGTCTATTCGAGACCACGAGGGGCAGTTGGTTCGGGGGCTGACTTCGCTGGGGGGGGGGGGTGTAGGGGGGCCCCAAGTTACTATTGCCCCAGGGCCCCCATGTGGCTTAAACCAGCCCTGATAGAGAGGGGCGTATCTAGGCATGCTCAAATAACGACTTCAGATGAAATCCGAATAGGTGTTCGGATTTCATCAGGTTAATTAAAACACCTGGGTGAGGGGGGTTAATCTTACCCATCGGCGTCTTCTTAGTTCCCTCCCTCGGTGCCTCCCACGTTGCATTCCAATCCGCCGTCACGTTATTACAAACATTTTCTCCTTCTGGGTTGAAGCAGGAAGTGTATTGTCATATGACGGCAGATTGGAACACATCGTGGGAGGTGCCGAGGGACGTAACTAAGAAGACGCCGATGGGTAAGATTAACCCCCCCCCTCGCCCACCCGCACAGGTGTTTTAATTAACCTGATGAAATCCTAATAATACCTATTCGGATTTCATCCAAAGTCTTTATTTGAGCATGCCTGGGCATAAATACAGATCACTGGGCCCCCCTGCGAAACTTTGGATGGGGCCCCCTCCCCCTCTGCTTTCAGTTTTGCTTTCAGCACAAGTAAACTGAGAACCAATATTAATCTATTGGCTAGTGCACACTTGAATGTGCAGAGGGAGGGGAGCCTCTGGTAATGGGTGCAGCAGGGGTGCAGAGCTGGGAACTCAGGTGTACAGAGATCTCTCCACCAGAGCCCTTGTAAGATAGAAGAATTCAGCAGGGGGAGGAGCCTCTGGTAATGGGTGCAGCAGGTGTGCAGAGCTGGGAACTCAGGTGCACAGAGATCTCACCATCAGAGTCCCTGAGAGATAGAAGAATCCAGCAGTGGGAGGGGAGCCTCTGGTAATGGGTGCAGCAGGGGTGCAGAGCTGGGAACTCAGGTGAACAGAGATCTCACCATCAGAGTCCCTGAGAGATAGAAGAATCCAGGAGGAAATGGGGGTGCCTCTGGTAATGTGTGCAGCAGGTGTGCAGAGCTGGGAACTCAGGTGTACAGAGATCTCACCATCAGAGTCCCTGAGAGATAGAAGAATCCAGGAGGAAAGGGGGGTGCCTCTGGTAATGGGTGCAGCAGGGGTGCAGAGCTGGGAACTCAGGTGTACAGAGATCTCTGCACCAGAGCCCTTGCGAGATAGAAGAATCCAGCAGTGGGAGGAGCCTCTGGTAATGGGTGCAGCAGGTGTGCAGAGCTGGGAACTCAGGTGCACAGAGATCTCACCATCAGAGTCCCTGAGAGATAGAAGAATCCAGCAGGGGGAGGAGCCTCTGGTAATGGGTGCAGCAGGTGTGCAGAGCTGGGAACTCAGGTGCACAGAGATCTCACCATCAGAGTCCCTGAGAGATAGAAGAATCCAGGAGGAAAGGGGGGTGCCTCTGGTAATGGGTGCAGCAGGTGTGCAGAGCTGGGAACTCAGGTGCACAGAGATCTCACCATCAGAGTCCCTGAGAGATAGAAGAATCCAGGAGGAAAGGGGGGTGCCTCTGGTAATGGGTGCAGCAGGGGTGCAGAGCTGGGAACTCAGGTGTACAGAGATCTCTGCACCAGAGCCCTTGCGAGATAGAAGAATCCAGCAGGGGGAGGAGCCTCTGGTAATGGGTGCAGCAGGTGTGCAGAGCTGGGAACTCAGGTGCACAGAGATCTCACCATCAGAGTCCCTGAGAGATAGAAGAATCCAGCAGGGGGAGGAGCCTCTGGTAATGGGTGCAGCAGGTGTGCAGAGCTGGGAACTCAGGTGTACAGAGATCTCTCCACCAGAGCCCTTGTAAGATAGAAGAATTCAGCAGGGGGAGGAGCCTCTGGTAATGGGTGCAGCAGGTGTGCAGAGCTGGGAACTCAGGTGCACAGAGATCTCACCATCAGAGTCCCTGAGAGATAGAAGAATCCAGCAGTGGGAGGGGAGCCTCTGGTAATGGGTGCAGCAGGGGTGCAGAGCTGGGAACTCAGGTGAACAGAGATCTCACCATCAGAGTCCCTGAGAGATAGAAGAATCCAGGAGGAAATGGGGGTGCCTCTGGTAATGTGTGCAGCAGGTGTGCAGAGCTGGGAACTCAGGTGTACAGAGATCTCACCATCAGAGTCCCTGAGAGATAGAAGAATCCAGGAGGAAAGGGGGGTGCCTCTGGTAATGGGTGCAGCAGGGGTGCAGAGCTGGGAACTCAGGTGTACAGAGATCTCTGCACCAGAGCCCTTGCGAGATAGAAGAATCCAGCAGTGGGAGGAGCCTCTGGTAATGGGTGCAGCAGGTGTGCAGAGCTGGGAACTCAGGTGCACAGAGATCTCACCATCAGAGTCCCTGAGAGATAGAAGAATCCAGCAGGGGGAGGAGCCTCTGGTAATGGGTGCAGCAGGTGTGCAGAGCTGGGAACTCAGGTGCACAGAGATCTCACCATCAGAGTCCCTGAGAGATAGAAGAATCCAGGAGGAAAGGGGGGTGCCTCTGGTAATGGGTGCAGCAGGTGTGCAGAGCTGGGAACTCAGGTGCACAGAGATCTCACCATCAGAGTCCCTGAGAGATAGAAGAATCCAGGAGGAAAGGGGGGTGCCTCTGGTAATGGGTGCAGCAGGGGTGCAGAGCTGGGAACTCAGGTGTACAGAGATCTCTGCACCAGAGCCCTTGCGAGATAGAAGAATCCAGCAGGGGGAGGAGCCTCTGGTAATGGGTGCAGCAGGTGTGCAGAGCTGGGAACTCAGGTGCACAGAGATCTCACCATCAGAGTCCCTGAGAGATAGAAGAATCCAGCAGGGGGAGGAGCCTCTGGTAATGGGTGCAGCAGGTGTGCAGAGCTGGGAACTCAGGTGTACAGAGATCTCTCCACCAGAGCCCTTGTAAGATAGAAGAATTCAGCAGGGGGAGGAGCCTCTGGTAATGGGTGCAGCAGGTGTGCAGAGCTGGGAACTCAGGTGCACAGAGATCTCACCATCAGAGTCCCTGAGAGATAGAAGAATCCAGCAGTGGGAGGGGAGCCTCTGGTAATGGGTGCAGCAGGGGTGCAGAGCTGGGAACTCAGGTGAACAGAGATCTCACCATCAGAGTCCCTGAGAGATAGAAGAATCCAGGAGGAAATGGGGGTGCCTCTGGTAATGTGTGCAGCAGGTGTGCAGAGCTGGGAACTCAGGTGTACAGAGATCTCACCATCAGAGTCCCTGAGAGATAGAAGAATCCAGGAGGAAAGGGGGGTGCCTCTGGTAATGGGTGCAGCAGGGGTGCAGAGCTGGGAACTCAGGTGTACAGAGATCTCTGCACCAGAGCCCTTGCGAGATAGAAGAATCCAGCAGTGGGAGGAGCCTCTGGTAATGGGTGCAGCAGGTGTGCAGAGCTGGGAACTCAGGTGCACAGAGATCTCACCATCAGAGTCCCTGAGAGATAGAAGAATCCAGCAGGGGGAGGAGCCTCTGGTAATGGGTGCAGCAGGTGTGCAGAGCTGGGAACTCAGGTGCACAGAGATCTCACCATCAGAGTCCCTGAGAGATAGAAGAATCCAGGAGGAAAGGGGGGTGCCTCTGGTAATGGGTGCAGCAGGTGTGCAGAGCTGGGAACTCAGGTGCACAGAGATCTCACCATCAGAGTCCCTGAGAGATAGAAGAATCCAGGAGGAAAGAGGGGTGCCTCTGGTAATGGGTGCAGCAGGGGTGCAGAGCTGGGAACTCAGGTGTACAGAGATCTCTGCACCAGAGCCCTTGCGAGATAGAAGAATCCAGCAGGGGGAGGAGCCTCTGGTAATGGGTGCAGCAGGTGTGCAGAGCTGGGAACTCAGGTGCACAGAGATCTCACCATCAGAGTCCCTGAGAGATAGAAGAATCCAGCAGGGGGAGGAGCCTCTGGTAATGGGTGCAGCAGGTGTGCAGAGCTGGGAACTCAGGTGCACAGAGATCTCACCATCAGAGTCCCTGAGAGATAGAAGAATCCAGGAGGAAAGGGGGGTGCCTCTGGTAATGGGTGCAGCAGGTGTGCAGAGCTGGGAACTCAGGTATACAGAGATCTCACCATCAGAGTCCCCGAGAGATAGAAGAATCCAGGAGGGGGTGTCTCTGGTAATGGGCGTAGCAGGTGTGCAGAGCTGGGAACTCAGGTGCACAGAGATCTCACCACCAGAGCCCCTGAGAGATAGAAGAATCCAGGAGGGGGGGGGGGGGGGGCTCTGGTAATGGGTGCTGCAGGTGGGCAGAGCTGGGATGATCCTCATACACTAAGAGAGGTTTGGCGCTTCACAGTGTAAAAAAGACTGAACAGGTTTTTAAAAAAAAAATAATTATATATATATATATATATATATATATATATATATATATATATATATAATGTCTGTAGCATTTCACCTAGCATTTTGCGGTTTTGGGAAGCGTTTTTGGTGTAGTAGATTTCATATATTGTTACAGTAAAGCTGTTACTGAACTGCTTCTGTAACAAAAACTCCTGCAAAACCGCTCTGAACTGCCGTTTTTCAGAGCGGTTTGCGTTTTCCTATACTTTACATTGGAGGCAGAAACGCCTCCGCAATCCAAAAAATGCCTCACCCCGGGAGTATGCGTTTCAGCAAGACGCCTCCCGCTCTGGTGTGAACTACCCCATTGAGATACATTGACCAAGCGTATCCGCAGCCGCAAGCGGCTGCAAAAACGCCAAAAAACCCGCTTGGTGTGCACCAGCCCTAAGAGAGGTTTGGCGCTTCACAGTGCAAAAAAGGACTGAACAAGTTTTTCACAGATGAAAAACCTTTGTACTGTGCGCTCACTATCTCGATTATACTTTAAATCTAAACAGACATATAGACATAGTCCATAACCAGAGTCCAAAACGGGTTACTTATGTGTCCATGGATCGCTGCATCAATCACCAAAAGCATATGATGTAACCGGATTCCTTTTTCAAAAATGCTGCGCTCCCATGTATCCCAGATTTCCTTGTGATGAATTGCTCAAAAGAAATAGAGAACAAAACAAAACATAGTGTGATACTGCTTCAAACAATTTCCTTTTCACACCACCCAGTGTTGTGACCAATATCCCATACACGTACACCACGGCTCATAGGGTTATACAGGTCCTCACCATGTGTAATGACTGTCAAATCACAGACAGCAAACCAGCACCATATAAAATCTCCCCGGGCATGCAGATATCCACCGAGTCATGTGTGGCCTCTCACCTCACTCTCCGCTGTCCAGATTAGTGTTGGGCGAACAGTGTTCGCCACTGTTCGGGTTCTGCAGAACATCACCCTGTTCGGGTGATGTTCGAGTTCGGCCGAACACCTGACGGTGCTCGGCCAAACCGTTCGGCCATATGGCCGAACTAAGAGCGCATGGCCGAACGTTCCCCGAACGTTCGGCTAGCGCTGTGATTGGCCGAACGGGTCACGTGGTTCGGACCCGAACGCGCTCTGATTGGCCGAACGGTCACGTGGTTCGGGTAAATAAATACCCGAACCACGTCATATCTCCGCCATTTGTCTGTGGGTTTAGCTTTGGGTAGGCAGGCAGGGTAGTTCGCGCTCCAGCCACGCTAGCCAGGGTCCCCCCTGTCATTGTGTCACTGCTGGGAACAGTAGTACACCGCTTGCTCAGCCACACTATATAGCATTCTGTTTACTGCCACTCTGTGTACCTCGCTCAGCCACACTATATAGCATTCTGTTTACTGCCACTCTGTGTCTGCTGGGAATAGTAGTACACCGCTTGCTCAGCCACACTATATAGCATTCTGTTTACTGCCACTCTGTGTACCTCGCTCAGCCACACTATATAGCATTCTGTTTACTGCCACTCTGTGTCTGCTGGGAATAGTGGTACACCGCTCGCTCAGCCACACTATATAGCATTCTGTTCACTGTTCTGTGTCTGCTTGGAATAGTGGTACACCGCTCGCTCAGCCACACTATATAGCATTCTGTTTACTGTTCTGTGTCTGCTGGGAATAGTGGTACACCGCTCGCTCAGCCACACTATATAGCATTCTGTTTACTGTTCTGTGTCTGCTGGGAATAGTGGTACACCGCTCGCTCAGCCACACTATATAGCATTCTGTGCACTGTTCTGTGTCTGCTGGGAATAGTGGTACACCGCTCGCTCAGCCACACTATATAGCATTCTGTTCACTGTTCTGTGTCTGCTGGGAATAGTGGTACACCGCTCGCTCAGCCACACTATATAGCATTCTGTTTACTGTTCTGTGTCTGCTGGGAATAGTGGTACACCGCTCGCTCATCCACACTATATAGCATTCTGTTCACTGTTCTGTGTCTGCTGGGAATAGTGGTACACCGCCCGCTCAGCCACACTATATAGCATTCTGTTCACTGTTCTGTGTCTGCTGGGAATAGTGGTACACCGCTCGCTCAGCCACACTATATAGCATTCTGTTCACTGTTCTGTGTCTGCTGGGAACAGTAGTACACCGCTCGCTCAGCCAGAGTATATAGCATTGTGTTTACTGCCACTCTGTGTACACCGCTCAGCCAGACTATATACCATTGTTTACTGACACTCTGTGTACACCGCTCAGCCAGACTATATACCATTGTTTACTGACACTCTGTGTACACCGCTCAGCCAGACTATATACCATTGTTTACTGCCACTCTGATTCTGCTGGGAACAGTAGTACACCGCTCGCTCAGCCAGACTATATAGCATTGTGTTTACTGCCACTCTGTGTACACCGCTCAGCCACACTATATACCATTGTTTACTGACACTCTGTGTACACCGCTCAGCCAGACTATATACCATTGTTTACTGAAACTCTGTGTACACCGCTCAGCCAGACTATATACCATTGTTTACTGCCACTCTGATTCTGCTGGGAACAGTAGTACACCGCTCGCTCAGCCAGACTATATACCATTGTTTACTGACACTATATAGCAGACTATATAGCATTGTGTGTACACCGCTCAGCCAGACTATATACCATTGTTTACTGACACTCTGTGTACACCGCTCAGCCAGACTATATACCATTGTTTACTGCCACTCTGATTCTGCTGGGAACAGTAGTACACCGCTCGCTCAGCCAGACTATATACCATTGTTTACTGACACTCTGTGTACACCGCTCAGCCAGACTATATACCATTGTTTACTGCCACTCTGATTCTGCTGGGAACAGTAGTACACCGCTCGCTCAGCCAGACTATATACCATTGTTTACTGACACTCTGTGTACACCGCTCAGCCAGACTATATACCATTGTTTACTGCCACTCTGATTCTGCTGGGAACAGTAGTACACCGCTCGCTCAGCCAGACTATATACCATTGTTTACTGACACTCTGTGTACACCGCTCAGCCAGACTATATACCATTGTTTACTGCCACTCTGATTCTGCTGGGAACAGTAGTACACCGCTCGCTCAGCCAGACTATATACCATTGTTTACTGACACTCTGTGTACACCGCTCAGCCAGACTATATACCATTGTTTACTGCCACTCTGATTCTGCTGGGAACAGTAGTACACCGCTCGCTCAGCCAGACTATATACCATTGTTTACTGACACTCTGTGTACACCGCTCAGCCAGACTATATACCATTGTTTACTGCCACTCTGATTCTGCTGGGAACAGTAGTACACCGCTCGCTCAGCCAGACTATATACCATTGTTTACTGACACTATATAGCAGACTATATAGCATTGTGTGTACACCGCTCAGCCAGACTATATACCATTGTTTACTGACACTCTGTGTACACCGCTCAGCCAGACTATATACCATTGTTTACTGCCACTCTGATTCTGCTGGGAACAGTAGTACACCGCTCGCTCAGCCAGACTATATACCATTGTTTACTGACACTCTGTGTACACCGCTCAGCCAGACTATATACCATTGTTTACTGCCACTCTGATTCTGCTGGGAACAGTAGTACACCGCTCGCTCAGCCAGACTATATACCATTGTTTACTGACACTCTGTGTACACCGCTCAGCCAGACTATATACCATTGTTTACTGCCACTCTGATTCTGCTGGGAACAGTAGTACACCGCTCGCTCAGCCAGACTATATAGCATTGTGTTTACTGCCACTCTGTGTACACCGCTCAGCCACACTATATAGCATTGCGTACTCTGCCAGTCAGTGTGTATATTGCTGGGATCAGTAATACTCCACTCACCGTCAACCACTATATGAGCTCAACATGAGTTCCCCAGAGACCTCCGCTGTGAGCAGCACTCCCAACAACAGCAACAGCCAACGCCCCACGCAAGCTATAACATCCACCCCAGCAGCCAGTGGTCAGCAGCAGCCCTCCCCGGAGGAGAACGTTGTGTCCATCAGTCCGTCGCCAGAGCGATTAATGAGGGCTGCCATTGAGGAGATGATGGGGCCTGATGTGGAGGAGGAGGTCTGGCTCAGGCCAGCATCCCAAGTTAATGTTGAGGACGATGAGGGGTCTGTGTCTGGGGATGTTGGGGTGGCAGAGGTGGTGGGTGGGTCAGACTCAGGAGAAGAGTTGTATGATGAGGATGATGATCGGGACCATCTGTATGTGCCTCAGAGTCCGACCCCGGAAAACATGTTGTATCGTGTGTTTAGGTACTAAAATCTGCGTTCCCTCCCAGTAGTGTTGGGCGAACAGTGTTTGCCACTGTTCGGGTTCTGCAGAACATCACCCTGTTCGGGGTGACTATATAGCAGACTATATAGCATTGTGTTTAATGCCACTCTGTGTACACGGCTCAGCCACACTATATAGCATTGTGTTTACTTCCACTCTGTGTCTGCTGGGAACAGTAGTACACCGCTCACCCGCCACTGTATAGCATTGTGCTCTGTGTCACTGCTGACAATAGTGGTACACCGCTCACCCACCACTGTATAGCATTTCTGTACTGCCACTGTACTGCTGCCAGTCAGCGTGTACTTTAAGGATAAGTGAAATGAGGAAGAAATCCGGTGAAAGAGGGAGGGGCAAGGGAAGAGGTGTTTCCCCTGACGGTTCACGTACAGGCCACAGGGGAGCACCCAAGAAAACCCACTCAATACTGCCCATGTTGTCCAGGACAACAACCCTCACAGATCCAAAAGAACAGGACCAGATAATTACTTGGATGACCTCTCAAGCGTCCAGCAGTGGGTTAAGCAGCACCAGCACATCACGCACGAGGTCCGAGTCCTCAGCCAGTTAAAGTCTGGGCTTTCTTTGAAGACTGCACTGAGGATGTTACCATGGCGATTTGCAAGGTGTGCAAGACCCGCCTGAGCAGGGGGAAAAGTATTAACAACCTCTCCACCACCAGCATGAGCCGCCACATTCTATCCAAACATCCCACTCTGTGGGCAAACGCGGCAGGACAGGGTACCACCAGCAACACTGCCTCCCTTGGGTTCACCAGACTCACCACCAGACCCGCCTCAGCAGCAGCAGTAGCCCAGCCATTGCGTGGTTCACAACATTCACAAACATCAGACGATGCTGACACTGTCACTTTCCGGACTAGTGCTCTTGAGGTCTCCCAGTGTTCATCAAACACAACAACCAACAGCCCTTCGGTGTGCAGCGCTACGGTTGAGTTGTCTGTCTCTGAGATGTTTGAGCACAAGAGGAAATTGCCAGCAAATGACCCCCGGGCCGTGGCAGTAACAGCCAGCCAGCATAGCCAAGCTTCTGGCCTGCGAAATGCTGCCATATCGAGTGGTGGAGACAAACAGCTTCAAGGGCATGATGTCAGTGGCCATCCCACGTTACGTTGTTCCCAGCCGCTACCACTTTGCGCGCTCTGCAGTGCCTGAGTTGCATGAGCACGTGGTCAGCTAAATAACCCGAAGCTTGAAGAATGCCGTTGCCTGCAAGGTTCACCTCACCACTGACACCTGGACGAGTGCGTTCGGCCAGGGTCGATACATCTCCCTTACCGCGCACTGGGTGAACCTTGTGGAGCCTGGCAGCGATTCCTCACCTGCTACGGCGCGGGTGTTGCCCACGCCGCAAACAGCTGGATAACAACAGCAGCACCTACCTCTCTGACTCCTTCTCCTCCAACGCATCTCAAAGCTGTACCTCATCCGGAAATGCTAACCCAGCACCAGCAGCAGTAGGATCGTGGAAGCAGTGCAGCACAGCTGTTGGCATGCGTCAGCAAGCGTTGCTGAAGCTGATCTGCCTTGGGGATAAGCAGCACACAGGGGAGGAAATTTGGAGGGGAATAAAGGAACAGACGGATTTGTGGCTGGCACCGCTGGACCTGAAACCGGGCATGAAGCTAGACACCTGGCACGAACTGGCAATGTACGCAATAGAGGTGCTGGCTTGCCCGGCAGCCAGCGTTATGTCGGAACGCTGTTTCAGTGCTGCCGGAGGCATCATCACAGATCGGCGTATCCGCCTCTCCACAGAAAATGCAGACCGTCTGACTCAAATTAAAATGAATCAATCCTGGATTGGAAACGACTACGCAACACTCCTGGACCCCAACCAAGTAACATGACCGATGAACATCTGGGATGGTTTAGCGTTTCCGGTCCCTGTTTATTGAACCTCTCATCTGTATTACATTTATGACTGCATGGCGGCAAAAAGCATTGCTGCTATATCCGCACGCTTTTTGTCCTCATGCAAGGCCTGGGTTGTTGTGTCTCACAAAGCGTGGCCTTCTCCTCCTGCGCCTCCTCCTGTTCCATCACGTGTGCTGCTGCTGCTGCTGCTGCTGCTGGGTTACCGTTGCCGCGTGGTCCCTGTTTATGGAACCTCTTATCTTTATTACATTTATGACTACATGGCGGTACAAAGCATGCTATCCGCACGCTTTTTGTCCTCATGCAAGGCCTGGGTTGTTGTGTCTCACAAAGCGTGGCCTTCTCCTCCTGCGCCTCCTCCTGTTCCATCACGTGTGCTGCTGCTGCTGCTGCTGCTGGGTTAGCGTTGCCGCGTGGTCCCTGTTTATTGAACCTCTTATCTTTATTACATTTATGACTACATGGCGGTACAAAGCATGCTATCCGCACGCTTTTTGTCCTCATGCAAGGCCTGGGTTGTTGTGTCTCACAAAGCGTGGCCTTCTCCTCCTGCGCCTCCTCCTGTTCCATCACGTGTGCTGCTGCTGCTGCTGCTGCTGCTGGGTTACCGTTGCCGGTCCCTGTTTATGGAACCTCTTATCTTTATTACATTTATGACTACATGGCGGTACAAAGCATGCTATCCGCACGCTTTTTGTCCTCATGCAAGGCCTGGGTTGTTGTGTCTCACAAAGCGTGGCCTTCTCCTCCTGCGCCTCCTCCTGTTCCATCACGTGTGCTGCTGCTGCTGCTGCTGCTGGGTTAGCGTTGCCGCGTGGTCCCTGTTTATTGAACCTCTTATCTTTATTACATTTATGACTACATGGCGGTACAAAGCATGCTCTCCGCACGCTTTTTGTCCTCATGCAAGGCCTGGGTTGTTGTGTCTCACAAAGCGTGGCCTTCTCCTCCTGCGCCTCCTCCTGTTCCATCACGTGTGCTGCTGCTGGGTTAGCGTTGCCGCGTGGTCCCTGTTTATTGAACCACTTATCTTTATTACATTTATGACTGCATGGTGGTACAAAGCATGCTATCCGCACGCTTCTTGTCCTCATGCAAGGCCTGGGTTGTTGTGTCTCAAAGCGTGGCCTTTTCCTCCTGCGCCACCCTCCTCCTGTTCCATCACGTGTGCTGCTGCTGGGTTAGCATTACCGGTCCCTTTTCCTGGAACCTCTTATATGTATTACATTTATGACTGCATGCCGACAAAAAGCATGTTACCTGTGCAAAGAAAACAGACATTTCCCGCATTTAAAAGACAGTTTTCCCTTTGAAACTTTAAAATCGATTTTCTCAAAAACTATAAGCTCTTTTTGCTAAATTTTTTTTTCCTCTTGTACCCACTCCCAAGGTGCACATACCCTGTAAATTTGGGGTATGTAGCATGTAAGGAGGCTTTACAAAGCACAAAAGTTCGGGTCCCCATTGACTTCCATTATGTTCGGAGTTCGGGTCGAACACCCGAACATCGCGGACATGTTCGGCCTGTTCGGCCCGAACCCGAACATCTAGATGTTCGCCCAACACTAGTCCAGATTATAAGACAGCAACAGCGCTCAGTGTCTCAACCGGAATATTCCAAGCAGCTCCCCCAAACGATACCACTCCTCTATAGCAGATTCCTCATATCAGCCTAATAACTGAAGGACTTGACATAGCGTAAAACCATTAACATTTATTAAGAAGATAAAAGTAGTGCACTCACATGTAGCCAATAAAATCAAGCATGTATCAAACAGAGCTCTTTCTCGCCAGCCTCGTACGCCTGTAGCTCCGCCCTACGCGTTTCGTGCATGTGCACTCATCAGGGGCTAGTGGCGTCTAGTTGGCTGGCGCATTTATCCAAACTGGACCGCCGATTCTACCTATCAGCACATTTCCCACACCCAAGATGGCCGCTAGGTCACTTCCGCCCTCATCTGCCGCTATATCCCCCTATCGTGAACGGCCATGTCAGAGGGGGCGGTGCCCCGGGGGACACCCATCATTTATCACCCTAGTGACTGTAACCAGCCACCCACGGGTTTCCGAGCCTCCTGCACCGCCCATCCACATCATCTCATGGGCTTTTCTTATGCGTTTGGACGTCAGTCAGCTGGCTCTATGACTGATCGCCATAGCGGTTGTACGCAGCGCTATAACCGTCCCATACCGTTAACATACCACTTAGCGCATAAAACTAGCTCCCCATCTTAATACAGATAGATCACTGTTAATACAATAGTAAATACATAATACATCTAAAACTTATAATCAGTCAGGCATAGCAAACATTAGTTCTTAACCCTGGCATTATTAGACGACTAAAATAGCAGGAAATTGGCAATAAGACTAAAATGCAAACCACATATTCACAGATTTAATACTCTCATAGGTATCCATCCCCCCCACCAATGACACCATTGCAGGCTAGGGTTCCGGGCATAGACGCCTCCCCCACATACATGGCAGGAAGCGCACACATCCAGAATCCAATTTAAGGATCCAACCCCAAAACCAAAAAACATCCCCCACCACCCCCCCCCCCCTAATTCTCCATTACTACATACCCCTCACTCCCCCCCCACCCCCCCCTCCCCCCCCCCCCCTTAATAGAACAGCCAAGAGAAAGACAGGGATTCCCCAATCTAGGTATGTTATAAGAAAACAAATACCCACATTGCTCCCCCAACCAGGGCAATATCAATCATTGGATATAAAGCAATTAAGGTCGAACTCAACATTGAGCCCCCTAGGGTGCATCGTTTTCATCTCGTATATCCATCGTGACTCCATTCTTGACAGTTCCCTTATCTTATTACATAATAAGGGAACTGTCAAGAATGGAGTCACGATGGATATACGAGATGAAAACGATGCACCCTAGGGGGCTCAATGTTGAGTTCGACCTTAATTGCTTTATATCCAATGATTGATATTGCCCTGGTTGGGGGAGCAATGTGGGTATTTGTTTTCTTATAACATACCTAGATTGGGGAATCCCTGTCTTTCTTGGCTGTTCTATTAAGGGGGGGGGAGGGGGGGTGGGGGGGGAGTGAGGGGTATGTAGTAATGGAGAATTAGGGGGGGGGGGGGATGTTTTTTGGTTTTGGGGTTGGATCCTTAAATTGGATTCTGGATGTGTGCGCTTCCTGCCATGTATGTGGGGGAGGCGTCTATGCCCGGAACCCTAGCCTGCAATGGTGTCATTGGTGGGGGGGATGGATACCTATGAGAGTATTAAATCTGTGAATATGTGGTTTGCATTTTAGTCTTATTGCCAATTTCCTGCTATTTTAGTCGTCTAATAATGCCAGGGTTAAGAACTAATGTTTGCTATGCCTGACTGATTATAAGTTTTAGATGTATTATGTATTTACTATTGTATTAACAGTGATCTATCTGTATTAAGATGGGGAGCTAGTTTTATGCGCTAAGTGGTATGTTAACGGTATGGGACGGTTATAGCGCTGCATACAACCGCTATGGCGATCAGTCATAGAGCCAGCTGACTGACGTCCAAACGCATAAGAAAAGCCCATGAGATGATGTGGATGGGCGGTGCAGGAGGCTCGGAAACCCGTGGGTGGCTGGTTACAGTCACTAGGGTGATAAATGATGGGTGTCCCCCGGGGCACCGCCCCCTCTGACATGGCCGTTCACGATAGGGGGATATAGCGGCAGATGAGGGCGGAAGTGACCTAGCGGCCATCTTGGGTGTGGGAAATGTGCTGATAGGTAGAATCGGCGGTCCAGTT